>NC_088399.1:5056771-5169271 GCF_034236695.1 Oncorhynchus nerka
AAGTACAGAGTCAATGTGGAGGCTATATGCAGGGGTACCGGTACAGAGTCAATGTGGAGCTATACAGGGGTACGGTACAGAGTCAATGTGGAGGCTATATACAGGGGGTACCGGTACAGAGAGTCAATGTGGAGGCTATATATTAGGTACAGATCAATGTGGAGGCTATATACAGAGGGTATCCGGTACAGGAGTCAATGCGGAGGCTATATACAGGGGTACCGGTACAGAGTCAATGCGGAGGCTATATACAGGGGTACCCGGTACAGAGTCAATGTGGAGGCTATATACAGGGTACGGTACAGAGTCAATGTGGAGGCTATATACAGGGGTACCAGTACAGAGTCAATGTGGAGGCTATATACAGGGTACCGGTACAGAGTCAATGTGGAGGCTATATACAGTGGGGTACGGGTACACAGAGTCACTGTGGAGGCTATATACAGGGTACAAGTACAGAGTCAATGTGGAGGCTATATACAGGGGTATTACGGTACAGAGTCAATGTGGAGGCTATATACAGGGTACCGGTACAGAGTCAATGTGGAGGCTATATACAGGGGTCCCGGTACAGAGTCAATGTGGAGGCTATATACAGGGGTACTGGTACAGAGTCAATGCGGAGGCTATATACAGGGGATACCGGTACAGAGTCAATGTGAGGCTATATACAGGGGTACCGGTACAGAGTCAATGCGGAGGCTATATACAGGGGGTACTGGTACAGAGTCAATGTGGAGGCTATATACAGAGGGTAGGTACATAGTCAATGTGGAGGCTATATACAGACCGGTACAGAGTCAATGTGGAGGCTATATACAGGTACAGAGTCAATGTGGAGGCTATATACAGGGGTACCGGTACAGAGTCAATGCGGAGGCTATATACAGGGGGTACTGGGTACAGAGTCAATGACTATATATTAGCGGGCTATATACAGGGTACCGTTACATAGTCAATGTGGAGGCTATATACAGGGGGGTACAGAGTAATCATGGGCAGAGTCAATGTGGAGGCTATATACAGGGGTACGGTACAGAGTCAATGTGGGGTACAGGGGTACCGGTAGTCAATGTGGAGGCTATACAGGGGTACCGGTACAGAGTCATGTGGAGGCTATATACAGGGGAGTACAAGTACAGAGTCAATGTGGAGCTATATACAGGGGGTGCCGGTACAGAGTCAATGTGGAGGCTATATACAGGGGGTACCGGTACAGAGTCAATGTGGAGGCTATATACAGGGGTACCGGTACAGAGTCAATGTGGAGGCTATACAGGGGTACCGGTACAGAGTCAATGTGGAGGCTATATACAGGGGTACCGGTACAGAGTCAATGTGGAGGCTATATACAGGGGTACCGGTACAGAGTCAATGTGGAGGCTATATACAGGGGGCACTGCACAGAGTCAGTGTGGAGGCTATATGCAGGGCAACCAGTACAGAGTCAATGTGGAGGCTATATACAGGGTACAGAGTACAGAGTCAATGTGGAGGCTATATACAGGGTACCAGTACAGAGTCAATGTGGAGGCTATATACAGGGGTACGGTACAGAGTCAATGTGGAGGCTATATACAGGGGGTACCGGTACAGAGTCAATGTGGAGGCTATAGTACAGGGGTACCGGTACAGAGTCAATGTGGAGGCTATATACAGGGGGTACCGGTACAGAGTCAATGTGGAGGCTATATACAGGGGGTACCGGCACAGAGTCAATGTGGAGGCTATATACAGGGGGTACCTGTACAGAGTCAATGTGGAGGCTATATACAGGGGGTAGTACAGAGTCAATGTGGAGGCTATATACAGGGGGTACCGGTACAGAGTCAATGTGGAGGCTATATACAGGGGGTACCGTTACAGAGTCAATGTGGAGGCTATATACAGGGGTACCGTACAGAGTCAATGTGGAGGCTATATACAGGGGGTACCGGCACAGAGTCAATGTGGAGGCTATATACAGGGGTACACGGTACAGAGTCAATGTGGAGGCTATATACAGGGGTACCGGTACAGAGTCAATGTGGAGGCTATACAGGGGTACCGGTACAGAGTCAATGTGGAGGCTATATACAGGGGGTACCGGCACAGAGTCAATGTGGAGGCTATATACAGGGGGTACCGGTACAGAGTCAATGTGGAGGCTATATACAGGGGTACTGGTAGAGTCAATGTGGAGGCTATATACAGGGGGTACGGTACAGAGTCAATGTGGAGGCTATATACAGGGGGTACCGGTACAGAGTCAACGGGCTATATGGGTGTACGGTACAGAGTCAATGTGGAGGCTATATACAGGGTACTGCACAGAGTCAATGTGGAGGCTATATACAGGGGTACGGTACAGAGTCAATGTGGAGGCTATATACAGGGGTACCGGTACAGAGTCAATGTGGAGGCTATATACAGGGGGTACCGGTACAGAGTCAATGTGGAGGCTATATACAGGGGTACTGGTACAGAGTCAATGTGGAGGCTATATACAGGGGGTACCGGTACAGAGTCAATGTGGAGGCTATATACAGGGGTACCGGCACAGAGTCAATGTGGAGGCTATATACAGGGGGTACCGGTACAGAGTCAATGTGGAGGCTATATACAGGGGTACCGGCACAGAGTCAATGTGAGGCTATATACAGGGGTACGGTACAGAGTCAATGTGGAGGCTATATACAGGGGTACCGGTACAGAGTCAATGTGGAGGCTATATACAGGGGGTACCGGTACAGAGTCAATGTGGAGGCTATATACAGGGGGTACAGAGTCAATGCGAGGCTATATACAGGGGCACAGAGTCAATGTGGAGGCTATATACAGGGGGTACCGGTACAGAGTCAATGTGGAGGCTATATACAGGGGTACCGGCACAGAGTCAATGTGGAGGCTATATACAGGGTACCGGTACAGAGTCAATGTGGAGGCTATATACAGGGTGTTACGGCACAGAGTCAATGTGGAGGCTATATACAGGGGGTACGGTACAGAGTCAATGTGGAGGCTATATACAGGGGGTACCGGTACAGAGTCAATGTGGAGGCTATATACAGGGGTACCGGTACAGAGTCAATGTGGAGGCTATATACAGGGGGTACCGGTACAGAGTCAATGTGGAGGCTATATACAGGGGGGGTACAGAGTCAATGTGGAGCTATATACAGGGGGTAGTCAGAGTCAATGTGGAGGCTATATACAGGGGTACCGGTACAGAGTCAATGTGGAGGCTATATACAGGGGGTACCGGTACAGAGTCAATGTGGAGGCTATATACAGGGGGTACGGTACAGAGTCAATGTGGAGGCTATATACAGGGGCACCGGTACAGAGTCAATGTGGAGGCTATATACAGGGGGTACCGGCACAGAGTCAATGTGGAGGCTATATACAGGGGTACCGGTACAGAGTCAATGTGGAGGCTATATACAGGGGGTACGGTACAGAGTCAATGTGGAGGCTATATACAGGGGTACGGTACAGAGTCAATGTGGAGGTTATATACAGGGGGTACGGCACAGAGTCAATGTGGAGCTATATACAGGGGGTCACGGCACAGAGTCAATGTGGAGGCTATATACAGGGGGCCGGCACAGAGTCAATGTGGAGGCTATATACAGGGGCACACAGAGTCAATGTGGAGGCTATATACAGGGGTACGGTACAGAGTCAATGTGGAGGCTATATACAGGGGTACCGGTACAGATCAATGTGAGGCTATATACAGGGGTACCGGTACAGAGTCAATGTGGAGGCTATACAGGGGTTACCGGCACAGATCACGTGGAGGCTATATACAGGGGTACTGGCAGAGTCAATGTGAGGCTATATACAGGGGTACCGGCACAGAGTCAATGTGGAGGCTATATACAGGGGGGCACCGGGTACAGAGTCAATGTGGAGGCTATATACAGGGGGTACCGGTACAGAGTCAATGTGAGGCTATATACAGGGGTACCGGCACAGAGTCAATGTGGAGGCTATATACTCCACACCGGTACAGAGTCAATGTGGAGGCTATATACAGCCTCCACATACAGACTCTGTGGAGGCTATATAGCCTACATTGACTCTGGGTACCCTGTACATAGCCTCCACATTGACTATATACAGGGCCCCTGTATAGAGTCACATTGGACTCTGTACAGGGGTACCCCTGTACATAGTCTCCACATTGACTCTATACAGGGGTACCTGTACAGAGCCTCACATGTGGAGGCTCTGTACAGGGTACCCCTGTATATAGCCTCCACATTGACTATATACAGGGGTACCTCTGTATAGAGCCTCCACATTGACTCTGTACCAGTACCCCTGTATATAGCCTCCACATTGACTCTGTGGAGCCCCTGTATATAGCCTCCACATTGACTCTGTACCAGTGGACCCCTGTATATAGCCTCCACATTGAGTCTGTGGACCCTGTATATAGCCTCCACATTGACTCTGTACCAGTACCCTATATAGCTCCACATTGACAGAGTCCAGTGTGGAGGCTATATCCACATTGGTACTCTGTACCAGTCAACCCCCTGTATATAGCCTCTGTATATAGCCTCCACATTGACTACAGTAGCCCAATAGCCTCCACATTGAGGCTATATACACCCCTGTATATAGTCTCCACATTGACTCTGTGGTAGCCCTGTATATAGTCTCCACATTGACTGTACCAGTACCCTGGTATATAGCCTCCACATTGACTCTGTACTAGTACCCCTGTATATAGCCTCCACATTGACTCTGTACTGGCCCCCTGTATATAGCCTCCACATTGACTCTGTGGAGGCTATATAGCCTCCACATTGACTCTGTACTGGTACCCTGTATATAGCCTCCACATTGACTCTGTACTCAGTGGTAGCCCCAATATAGCCTCCACATTGACTCTGTACTGGTACCCCCTGTATATAGCCTCCACATTGACTCTGTCTGGTAGCCCCTGTATATAGCCTCCACATTGACTCTGTACTGGTACCCCTGTATATAGCCTCCACATTGACTCTGTACTGGTACCCCCTGTATATAGCCTCCACATTGACTCTGTACAGTACCCCTGTATATAGCCTCCACATTGACTCTGTACTGGGGTACTGTATATAGCCTCCACATTGACTCTGTACCTGGTACCCCTGTATATAGCCTCCACATTGACTCTGTACTGGTACCCCTGTATATAGCCTCCACATTGACTCTGTAATGTAACCCCTGTATATAGCCTCCACATTGACTCTGTGGTACCCCCTGTATATAGCCTCCACATTGACTCTGTACCGGTACCTGTATATAGCCTCCACATTGACTCTGTACTGGTACCCCTGTATATAGCCTCCACATTGACTCTGTACTGGTACCCCTGTATATAGCCTCCACATTGACTCTGTACCTGGTATTGACTCCCTGTATATAGCCTCCACATTGACTCTGTACTGGTACCCCTGTATATAGCCTCCACATTGACTCTGTACCAGTACCCTGTATATAGCCTCCACATTGACTCTGTACCAGTAAGCCTCCGTGATATAGCTTCTATATACAGGGTATATATAGCCTCCACATTGACTCTGTACCAGTACCCCTGTATATAGCCTCCACATTGACTCTGTACCAGTACCCCTGTATATAGCCTCCACATTGACTCTGTACCAGTACCCCTGTATATAGCCTCCACATTGACTCTGTACCAGTACCCCTGTATATAGCCTCCACATTGACTCTGTACAGGTACCCTGTATATAGCCTCCACATTGACTCTGTACCAGGGGGTACCCCCTGTATATAGTCCACATTGACTCTGTACTGGTACCCCTGTATATAGCCTCCACATTGACTCTGTACCAGTGCCCCTGTATATAGCCTCCACATTGACTCTGTACCGGTACCCCTGTATATAGCCTCCACATTGACTCTGTACCGGTACCCCCTGTATATAGCCTCCACATTGACTCTGTACTGGTACCCCTGTATATAGCCTCCACATTGACTCTGTACGGTACCCCCTGTATATAGCCTCCACATTGACTCTGTACCGGTACCCCCTGTATATAGCCTCCACATTGACTCTGTATCGGTACCCCTGTATATAGCCTCCACATTGACTCTGTACCGGTACCCCTGTATATAGCCTCCACATTGACTCTGTACCAGTACCCCTGTATATAGCCTCCACATTGACTCTGTACCGGTACCCCTGTATATAGCCTCCACATTGACTCTGTACTGGTACCCCTGTATATAGCCTCCACATTGACTCTGTACTGGTACCCCTGTATATAGCCTCCACATTGACTCTGTACCGGTACCCCCTGTATATAGTCTCCACATTGACCCTGTACTGGTACCCCTGTATATAGCCTCCACATTGACTCTGTACCGGTACCCCTGTATATAGCCTCCACATTGACTCTGTACCGGTACCCCTGTATATAGCCTCCACATTGACTCTGTACCGGTACCCCTGTATATAGCCTCCACATTGACTCTGTACCGGTACCCCCTGTATATAGCCTCCACATTGACTCTGTACCGGTACCCCCTGTATATAGCCTCCACATTGACTCTGTACCGGTACCCCTGTATATAGCCTCCACATTGACTCTGTACTGGTACCCCCTGTATATAGCCTCCACATTGACTCTGTACCGGTACCCCTGTATATAGCCTCCACATTGACTCTGTACCGTACCCCCTGTATATAGCCTCCACATTGACTCTGTACCGGTACCCCCTGTATATAGCCTCCACATTGACTCTGTACCGGTACCCCCTGTATATAGCCTCCACATTGACTCTGTACCGGTACCCCTGTATATAGCCTCCACATTGACTCTGTACCGGTACCCCCTGTATATAGCCTCCACATTGACTCTGTACCGGTACCCCTGTATATAGCCTCCACATTGACTCTGTACCGTAACACCCTGTATATAGTCTCCACATTGACTCTGTACCGTAACACCCTGTATATAGTCTCCACATTGACTCTGTACTGGTACCCCCTGTATATAGCCTCCACATTGACTCTGTACCGGTACCCCTGTATATAGCCTCCACATTGACTCTGTACCGTAACACCCTGTATATAGTCTCCACATTGACTCTGTACCGGTACCCCCTGTATATAGCCTCCACATTGACTCTGTACTGGTACCCCCTGTATATAGCCTCCACATTGACTCTGTACCGTAACACCCTGTATATAGTCTCCACATTGACTCTGTACCGGTACCCCTGTATATAGCCTCCACATTGACTCTGTACCAGTACCCCTGTATATAGCCTCCACATTGACTCTGTACCGGTACCCCCTGTATATAGCCTCCACATTGACTCTGTACTGGTACCCCCTGTATATAGCCTCCACATTGACTCTGTACCGGTACCCCCTGTATATAGCCTCCACATTGACTCTGTACCGGTACCCCTGTATATAGCCTCCACATTGACTCTGTACCAGTACCCCCTGTATATAGCCTCCACATTGACTCTGTATCGGTACCCCTGTATATAGCCTCCACATTGACTCTGTACCGGTACCCCTGTATATAGCCTCCACATTGACTTGGTATCGGTACCCCTGTATATAGCCTCCACATTGACTCTGTACCGGTACCCCCTGTATATAGCCTCCACATTGACTCTGTACCAGTACCCCTGTATATAGCCTCCACATTGACTCTGTACCGGTACCCCTGTATATAACCTCCACATTGACTCTGTACCGGTACCCCTGTATATAGCCTCCACATTGACTCTGTACCGGTACCCCCAGTATATAGCCTCCACATTGACTCTGTACCGGTACCCCTGTATATAGCCTCCACATTGACTCTGTACCGGTACCCCTGTATATAGCCTCCACATTGACTTGTATCGGTACCCCCTGTATATAGCCTCCACATTGACTCTGTACCGGTACCCCTGTATATAGCCTCCACATTGACTCTGTACCGGTACCCCCTGTATATAGCCTCCACATTGACTCTGTACCGGTACCCCCTGTATATAGCCTCCACATTGACTCTGTACCGGTACCCCCTGTATATAGCCTCCACATTGACTCTGTACCGTAACACCCTGTATATAGTCTCCACATTGACTCTGTACCGTAACACCCTGTATATAGTCTCCACATTGACTCTGTACCAGTACCCCTGTATATAGCCTCCACATTGACTCTGTACCAGTACCCCTGTATATAGCCTCCACATTGACTCTGTACCGGTACCCCCTGTATATAGCCTCCACATTGACTCTGTACCAGTACCCCTGTATATAGCCTCCACATTGACTCTGTATCGGTACCCCTGTATATAGCCTCCACATTGACTCTGTACCGGTACCCCTGTATATAGCCTCCACATTGACTCTGTATCGGTACCCCCTGTATATAGCCTCCACATTGACTCTGTACCGGTACCCCTGTATATAGCCTCCACATTGACTCTGTACCAGTACCCCTGTATATAGCCTCCACATTGACTCTGTACCGGTACCCCCTGTATATAGCCTCCACATTGACTCTGTACTGGTACCCCCTGTATATAGCCTCCACATTGACTCTGTACCGGTACCCCCTGTATATAGCCTCCACATTGACTCTGTACCGGTACCCCTGTATATAGCCTCCACATTGACTCTGTACCAGTACCCCTGTATATAGCCTCCACATTGACTCTGTATCGGTACCCCCTGTATATAGCCTCCACATTGACTCTGTACCGGTACCCCTGTATATAGCCTCCACATTGACTCTGTACCGGTACCCCTGTATATAGCCTCCACATTGACTCTGTACCGGTACCCCCTGTATATAGCCTCCACATTGACTCTGTACCGGTACCCCCTGTATATAGCCTCCACATTGACTCTGTACCGGTACCCCCTGTATATAGCCTCCACATTGACTCTGTACCGGTACCCCTGTATATAGCCTCCACATTGACTCTGTACCGGTACCCCTGTATATAGCCTCCACATTGACTCTGTACCAGTACCCCCTGTAAATAGCCTCCACATTGACTCTGTACCGGTACCCCCTGTATATAGCCTCCACATTGACTCTGTACCGGTACCCCCTGTATATAGCCTCCACATTGACTCTGTACCGGTACCCCCTGTATATAGCCTCCACATTGACTCTGTACCGGTACCCCCTGTATATAGCCTCCACATTGACTCTGTACCGGTACCCCTGTATATAGCCTCCACATTGACTCTGTACCGTAACCCCTGTATATAGTCTCCACATTGACTCTGTACCGTAACACCCTGTATATAGTCTCCACATTGACTCTGTACTGGTACCCCCTGTATATAGCCTCCACATTGACTCTGTACCGGTACCCCCTGTATATAGCCTCCACATTGACTCTGTACCGTAACACCCTGTATATAGTCTCCACATTGACTCTGTACCGGTACCCCCCTGTATATAGCCTCCACATTGACTCTGTACCGGTACCCCCTGTATATAGCCTCCACATTGACTCTGTACCGTAACACCCTGTATATAGTCTCCACATTGACTCTGTACCGTAACACCCTGTATATAGTCTCCACATTGACTATGTACCGGTACCCCCTGTATATAGCCTCCACATTGACTCTGTACCAGTACCCCCTGTATATAGCCTCCACATTGACTCTGTACCGGTACCCCCTGTATATAGCCTCCACATTGACTCTGTACCAGTACCCCCTGTATATAGCCTCCACATTGACTTGGTATCGGTACCCCCTGTATATAGCCTCCACATTGACTCTGTACCGGTACCCCTGTATATAGCCTCCACATTGACTTGTATCGGTACCCCCTGTATATAGCCTCCACATTGACTCTGTACCGGTACCCCTGTATATAGCCTCCACATTCACTCTGTACCAGTACCCCTGTATATAGCCTCCACATTGACTCTGTACCGGTACCCCCTGTATATAACCTCCACATTGACTCTGTACTGGTACCCCCTGTATATAACCTCCACATTGACTCTGTACCGGTACCCCCAGTATATAGCCTCCACATTGACTCTGTACCGGTACCCCCTGTATATAGCCTCCACATTGACTCTGTACCAGTACCCCCTGTATATAGCCTCCACATTGACTCTGTACCGGTACCCCCTGTATATAGCCTCCACATTGACTCTGTACCGGTACCCCCTGTATATAGCCTCCACATTGACTTGGTACCGGTACCCCCTGTATATAGCCTCCACATTGACTCTGTACCGGTACCCCCTGTATATAGCCTCCACATTCACTCTGTACCGGTACCCCCTGTGTATAGCCTCCACATTGACTTGGTACCGGTACCCCTGTATATAGCCTCCACATTGACTCTGTACCGGTACCCCTGTATATAGCCTCCACATTGACTCTGTACCGGTACCCCCTGTATATAGCCTCCACATTGACTCTGTACCGTACCCCTGTAAATAGCCTCCACATTGACTCTGTACCGGTACCCCCTGTATATAGCCTCCACATTGACTCTGTACCGGTACCCCTGTATATAGCCTCCACATTGACTCTGTACCGGTACCCCCTGTATATAGCCTCCACATTGACTCTGTACCGGTACCCCCTGTATATAGCCTCCACATTGACTCTGTACCGGTACCCCTTGTATATAGCCTCCACATTGACTCTGTACCGTAACACCCTGTATATAGTCTCCACATTGACTCTGTACCGTAACACCCTGTATATAGTCTCCACATTGACTCTGTACTGGTACCCCCTGTATATAGCCTCCACATTGACTCTGTACCGGTACCCCCTGTATATAGCCTCCACATTGACTCTGTACCGTAACACCCTGTATATAGCCTCCACATTGACTCTGTACCGGTACCCCCTGTATATAGCCTCCACATTGACTCTGTACCGGTACCCCCTGTATATAGCCTCCACATTGACTCTGTACCGTAACACCCTGTATATAGTCTCCACATTGACTCTGTAACGGTACCCCCTGTATATAGCCTCCACATTGACTCTGTACCAGTACCCCCTGTATATAGCCTCCACATTGACTCTGTACCGGTACCCCCTGTATATAACCTCCACATTGACTCTGTACTGGTACCCCCTGTATATAACCTCCACATTGACTCTGTACCGGTACCCCCAGTATATAGCCTCCACATTGACTCTGTACCGGTACCCCCCGTATATATCCTCCACATTGACTCTGTACCAGTACCCCCTGTATATAGCCTCCACATTGACTTGGCCTCCACATCGGTACCAGTACCCCTGTATATAGCCTCCACATTGACTCTGTACCGGTACCCCCTGTATATAGCCTCCACATTGACTTGGTATCGGTACCCCCTGTATATAGCCTCCACATTGACTCTGTACCGGTACCCCCTGTATATAGCCTCCACATTCACTCTGTACCAGTACCCCCTGTATATAGCCTCCACATTGACTCTGTACCGGTACCCCCTGTATATAACCTCCACATTGACTCTGTACCGGTACCCCCTGTATATAACCTCCACATTGACTCTGTACCGGTACCCCCAGTATATAGCCTCCACATTGACTCTGTACCGGTACCCCCTGTATATAGCCTCCACATTGACTCTGTACCAGTACCCCCTGTATATAGCCTCCACATTGACTTGGTATCGGTACCCCCTGTATATAGCCTCCACATTGACTCTGTACCGGTACCCCCTGTATATAGCCTCCACATTCACTCTGTACCGGTACCCCCTGTGTATAGCCTCCACATTGACTTGGTACCGGTACCCCCTGTATATAGCCTCCACATTGACTCTGTACCGGTACCCCCTGTATATAGCCTCCACATTGACTCTGTACCGGTACCCCCTGTATATAGCCTCCACATTGACTCTGTACCGGTACCCCTGTATATAGCCTCCACATTGACTCTGTACCGGTACCCCCTGTATATAGCCTCCACATTGACTCTGTACCGGCCTCCACATTGACCCCTGTATATAGCCTCCACATTGACTCTGTACCGTAACACCCTGTATATAGTCTCCACATTGACTCTGTACCGTAACACCCTGTATATAGTCTCCACATTGACTCTGTACTGGTACCCCCCTGTATATAGCCTCCACATTGACTCTGTACCGGTACCCCCTGTATATAGCCTCCACATTGACTCTGTACCGTAACACCCTGTATATAGTCTCCACATTGACTCTGTACCGGTACCCCCTGTATATAGCCTCCACATTGACTCTGTACCGGTACCCCTGTATATAGCCTCCACATTGACTCTGTACCGTAACACCCTGTATATAGTCTCCACATTGACTCTGTAACGGTACCCCCTGTATATAGCCTCCACATTGACTCTGTACCAGTACCCCCTGTATATAGCCTCCACATTGACTCTGTACCGGTACCCCCTGTATATAACCTCCACATTGACTCTGTACTGGTACCCCCTGTATATAACCTCCACATTGACTCTGTACCGGTACCCCCAGTATATAGCCTCCACATTGACTCTGTACCGGTACCCCCTGTATATAGCCTCCACATTGACTCTGTACCAGTACCCCCTGTATATAGCCTCCACATTGACTTGGTATCGGTACCCCCTGTATATAGCCTCCACATTGACTCTGTACCGGTACCCCCTGTATATAGCCTCCACATTGACTTGGTATCGGTACCCCCTGTATATAGCCTCCACATTGACTCTGTACCGGTACCCCCTGTATATAGCCTCCACATTCACTCTGTACCGGTACCCCCTGTGTATAGCCTCCACATTGACTTGGTACCGGTACCCCCTGTATATAGCCTCCACATTGACTCTGTACCGGTACCCCCTGTATATAGCCTCCACATTGACTCTGTACCGGTACCCCCTGTATATAGCCTCCACATTGACTCTGTACCCGTACCCCCTGTAAATAGCCTCCACATTGACTCTGTACCGGTACCCCCTGTATATAGCCTCCACATTGACTCTGTACCGGTACCCCCTGTATATAGCCTCCACATTGACTCTGTACCGGTACCCCCTGTATATAGCCTCCACATTGACTCTGTACCGGTACCCCTTGTATATAGCCTCCACATTGACTCTGTACCGTAACACCCTGTATATAGTCTCCACATTGACTCTGTACCGTAACACCCTGTATATAGTCTCCACATTGACTCTGTACCGGTACCCCCCTGTATATAGCCTCCACATTGACTCTGTACCGGTACCCCCTGTATATAGCCTCCACATTGACTCTGTACCGTAACACCCTGTATATAGTCTCCACATTGACTCTGTACCGTAACACCCTGTATATAGTCTCCACATTGACTCTGTACCGGTACCCCCTGTATATAGCCTCCACATTGACTCTGTACCAGTACCCCCTGTATATAGCCTCCACATTGACTCTGTACCGGTACCCCCTGTATATAGCCTCCACATTGACTTGGTATCGGTACCCCCTGTATATAGCCTCCACATTGACTCTGTACCGGTACCCCCTGTATATAGCCTCCACATTGACTCTGTACCGGTACCCCCTGTATATAGCCTCCACATTGACTCTGTACCGGTACCCCCTGTATATAGCCTCCACTCCCCTGTGTATAGCTTTGTTATTGTATAGTGTTACTTTTTTAACACGCTGCTGTCTTCTGAAACAAAACATGGTCGATCACTACGCAGCATCATTCTCATCCAACAGTCTCACGTTCCACGTTACGTTAATGAAGTGAGATCAGGGCAGACAAAATACCACGTTCAAAATTATTGAATTGAGATGACATTTTCTGTTAACACTAATATCACCCCTACTACGTTTTCCTTTTCCGTTTCCCCAAAATCTCTGTCTTGTACTAAGTGTCTAGCATGAGTGTCTTTGTGTTCCCTCCCTAACCAACCAGGCTTTTATAGAAATGGCTTCTGAAGAGGCAGCGATCACCATGGTGAACTACTACACCACAGCAACACCTCACGTACGCAACCAGCCGGTCTACATCCAGTACTCCAACCACCGCGAGCTCAAGACAGACAACCTGCCCAATCAGGGGGTGAGTATAGTCCAACCTGCCCAATCAGGGGTTGAGTACAGTCCAACCTGCCCAATCAGGGGCTAAGTACAATCCAACCTGCCCAATCAGGGGCGGAGTACAGTCCAACCTGACCAATCAGGGGGTGAGTACAGTCCAACCTGCCCAATCAGGGGGTGAGTACAGTCCAACCTGCCCAATTAGGGGGTGAGTACAGTCCAACCTGACCAATCAGGGGCTGAGTACAGTCCAACCTGACCAATCAGGGGTTAAGTACAGTCCAACCTTCCCAATCAGGGGCTGAGTACAGTGTTACCTGGCCAATCAGGGGCTGAGTACAGTGTTACCTGGCCAATCAGGGGCTGAGTACAGTGTTACCTGGCCAATCAGGGGCTGAGTACAGTGTTACCTGGCCAATCAGGGGCTGAGTACAGTGTTACCTGGCCAATCAGGGGCTGAGTACAGTGTTACCTGGCCAATCAGCGGCTGAGTACAGTGTTTCCTGGCCAATCTGGGGCTGAGCACAGTGTTACCTGGCCAATCAGGGGCTGAGTACAGTCCAACCTGACTAATCAGGGGCTGAGCACAGTCCAACCTGACCAATCAGGGGCTGAGTACAGTCCAACCTGACCAATCAGGGGCTGAGCACAGTGTTACCTGGCCAATCAGGGGTTGAGTACAGTCCAAACTGACCAATCCGGGGTTGAGTACAGTCCAACCTGACCAATCAGGGGTTGAGTACAGTCCAACCTGACCAATCCGGGGTTGAGTACAGTCCAAACTGACCAATCCGGGGTTGAGTACAGTCCAAACTGACCAATCAGGGGTTGAGGACAGTCCAAACTGACCAATCAGGGGTTGAGTACAGTCCAACCTGACCAATCAGGGGTTGAGTACAGTCCAACCTGACCCATCAGGGGTTGAGGATAGTTCAACCTGACCCATCAGGGGTTGAGGACAGCCCAACCTGACCAATAAGGGGCTGAGTCCACCACATGTACAGTACATGGTCCTTGCCCTGAACAGCCACTGTGTCCCAAACAACATCCTGTTCCCAATGTGCCTCTACTCCTACCTCTACCTCTACCCTCTCCTCCTACCCCTACCCTCTCCTCCTACCTCTACCTCTACCCTCTCCTCCTAACTCTACCTCTACCCTCTCCTCCTACCTCTACCTCTACACTCTCATCCTACCTCTACACTCTCATCCTACCTCTACACTCTCCTCCTACCTATACCTCTACCCTCTCCTCCTACCTCTACCCCTACCCTCTCCTCCTACCTCTACCTCTACACTCTCATCCTACCTCTACCCTCTCCTCCTACCTCTACCCCTACCCTCTCCTCCTACCTCTACCCTCTCCTCCTACCTCTACCCTCTCCTCCTACCTCTACCCTCTCCTCCTACCTCTACCCCTACCCTCTCCTCCTACTCCTACCTCTCCCCTTCTTCCTACCTATACCTCTACCCTCTCCTCCTACTCCTACCTCTACACTCTCCTCCTACCTCTACCTCTACCCTCTCCTCCTACCTCTACCCCTACCCTCTCGTCTTATCTCTACCCTCTCCTCCTACCTCTACCTCTACCCTCGCCTATACCCCTCTCCTCCTATCTCTACCCTTTCCTGTTCCCTATGGGCCCTGGTCAAAAGCACTAAAAACTGTAGGTTACAGGTTATACTGTAGGTTATAGGTTATACTGTAGGTTATAGGTTATACTGTAGGTTATAGGTTATACTGTAGGTTATAGGTTATACTGTAGGTTACAGGTTATACTGTAGGTTATAGGTTATACTGTAGGTTATAGGTTATAGGTTATAGGTTATACTGTAGGTTACAGGTTATACTGTAGGTTATAGGTTATACTGTAGGTTATAGGTTATACTGTAGGTTACAGGTTATAGGTTATACTGTAGGTTACAGGTTATACTGTAGGTTATAGGTTATACTGTAGGTTATAGGTTATACTGTAGGTTACAGGTTATACTGTAGGTTATAGGTTATACTGTAGGTTACAGGTTATAGGTTATACTGTAGGTTATAGGTTATACTGTAGGTTATAGGTTAGGTTACAGGTTATACTGTAGGTTATAGGTTATACTGTAGGTTGTAGGTTACAGGTTATACTGTAGGTTATAGGTTATACTGTAGGTTACAGGTTATAGGTTACAGGTTATACTGTAGGTTATAGGTTAGGTTACAGGTTATACTGTAGGTTACTGCTGTAGGTTATAGGTAGGTTATAGGTTATAGGTTATACTGTAGGTTATAGGTTATACTGTAGGTTATAGGTTATACTGTAGGTTAGGTTATACTGTAGGTTATAGGTTATACTGTAGGTTATAGGTTATACTGTAGGTTATAGGTTACAGGTTATACTGTAGGTTACAGGTTATACTGTAGGTTATAGGTTATACTGTAGGTTATAGGTTATACTGTAGGTTATAGGTTATACTGTAGGTTATAGGTTATACTGTAGGTTATAGGTTATACTGTAGGTTATAGGTTATACTGTAGGTTACAGGTTACAGGTTATACTGTAGGTTACAGGTTATACTGTAGGTTACAGGTTATACTGTAGGTTATAGGTTATACTGTAGGTTACAGGTTATACTGTAGGTTACAGGTTATACTGTAGGTTATAGGTTATACTGTAGGTTACAGGTTATAGGTTATACTGTAGGTTATAGGTTATACTGTAGGTTATAGGTTATACTGTAGGTTATAGGTTATACTGTAGGTTACAGGTTATACTGTAGGTTATAGGTTATACTGTAGGTTATAGGTTATACTGTAGGTTACAGGTTATACTGTAGGTTATAGGTTATACTGTAGGTTATAGGTTATACTGTAGGTTACAGGTTATACTGTAGGTTATAGGTTATAGGTTATACTGTAGGTTACAGGTTATACTGTAGGTTACAGGTTATACTGTATAGGTTATACTGTAGGTTACAGGTTAGGTTATAGGTAGGTTATACTGTAGGTTATAGGTTATACTGTAGGTTAGGTTATAGGTTATACTGTAGGGTTATAGGTTATACTGTAGGTTATATAGGTTATACTGTTATAGGTTATACTGTAGGTTATAGGTTATACTGTAGGTTATAGGTTATACTGTAGGTTAGGTTAGGTTATACTGTAGGTTACAGGTTTTACAGGTTATAGGTTATACTGTAGGTTATAGGTTATACTGTAGGTTATAGGTTATACTAGGTTAGGTTATAGGTTATACTGTAGGTTACAGGTTACTGTAGGTTATAGGTTATACTGTAGGTTACAGGTTATACTGTAGGTTATAGGTTATACTGTAGGTTATAGGTTATACTGTAGGTTATAGGTTATACTGTAGGTTATAGGTTTACTGTAGGTTATAGGTTATACTGTAGGTTATAGGTTATACTGTAGGTTATAGGTTTATAGGTTATAGGTTATACTGTAGGTTACAGGTTATACTAGGTTATAGGTTATACTGTAGGTTACAGGTTATACTAGGTTAGGTTATAGGTTATACTGTAGGTTATAGGTTATACTGTAGGTTATAGGTTATACTGTAGGTTATAGGTTATAGGTTATACTGTAGGTTATAGGTTATAGGTTATACTGTAGGTTATAGGTTATACTGTAGGTTACAGGTTATACTGTAGGTTATAGGTTACAGGTTATAGGTTATACTGTAGGTTACAGGTTATACTGTAGGTTATAGGTTATACTGTAGGTTATAGGTTATACTGTAGGTTACAGGTTATACTGTAGGTTATAGGTTATAGGTTATACTGTAGGTTATAGGTTATACTGTAGGTTATAGGTTATACTGTAGGTTACAGGTTATACTGTAGGTTATAGGTTATACTAGGTTATAGGTTATACTGTAGGTTATAGGTTATACTGTAGGTTATAGGTTATACTGTAGGTTATAGGTTATAGGTTATAGGTTATACTGTAGGTTACAGGTTATACTGTAGGTTACAGGTTATACTGTAGGTTACAGGTTATACTGTAGGTTATAGGTTATAGGTTATACTGTAGGTTATAGGTTATACTGTAGGTTACAGGTTATACTGTAGGTTATAGGTTATAGGTTATACTGTAGGTTACAGGTTGTAGGTTATAGGTTATACTAGGTTATAGGTTTACTGTAGGTTATACTGTAGGTTATAGGTTATACTGTAGGTTATAGGTTATACTGTAGGTTATAGGTTATACTGTAGGTTATAGGTTATACTGTAGGTTATAGGTTATACTGTAGGTTACAGGTTATACTGTAGGTTATAGGTTATACTGTAGGTTATAGGTTATACTGTAGGTTACAGGTTATACTAGGTTATAGGTTACAGGTTATACTGTAGGTTAGGTTATTAGGTTTAGGTTATACTGTAGGTTATAGGTTATTAGGTTAGGTTATACTGTAGGTTATAGGTTATACTGTAGGTTACAGGTTATACTTAGGTTATAGGTTATTATAGGTTATAGGTTATAGGTTATACTGTAGGTTATAGGTTATACTGTAGGTTATAGGTTACAGGTTATACTGTAGGTTATAGGTTATACTGTAGGTTATAGGTTATACTGTAGGTTATAGGTTATACTGTAGGTTAGGTTAGGTTATACTGTAGGTTATAGGTTATAGGTTATACTGTAGGTTAGGTTATAGGTTATACTGTAGGTTATAGGTTATACTGTAGTTATGGTTATAGGTTATACTGTAGGTTATATAGGTTATAGGTTATACTGTAGGTTATAGGTTGTAGGTTATAGGTTATAGGTTATACTGTAGGTTATAGGTTATGTAGGTTATAGGTTATACTGTAGGTTATAGGTTATACTGTTATAGGTTATAGGTTATACTTATAGGTTATACTGTTATAGGTTATAGGTTATACTGTAGGTTACAGGTTATACTGTAGGTTATAGGTTATACTGTAGGTTATAGGTTAGGTTATACTGTTATAGGTTATAGGTTATACTAGGTTATAGGTTATAGGTTATACTGTAGGTTATAGGTTATACTGTAGGTTATAGGTTATACTGTAGGTTATAGGTTATACTGTAGGTTATAGGTTATACTGTAGGTTATAGGTTATACTGTAGGTTATAGGTTATACTGTAGGTTACAGGTTATAGGTTACAGGTTATACTGTAGGTTATAGGTTATACTGTAGGTTATAGGTTATACTGTAGGTTACAGGTTATACTGTAGGTTATAGGTTATACTGTAGGTTATAGGTTATACTGTAGGTTACAGGTTATATAGGTTATAGGTTATACTGTAGGTTATAGGTTATACTGTAGGTTACAGGTTTAGGTTACTGTAGGTTACAGGTTATAGGTTATAGGTTATAGGTTATACTGTAGGTTATAGGTTATACTGTAGGTTATAGGTTATAGGTTATAGGTTATAGGTTATACTGTTATAGGTTATAGGTTATACTGTAGGTTATAGGTTATACTGTAGGTTATAGGTTATAGGTTATACTGTAGGTTATAGGTTATACTGTAGGTTATAGGTTATACTGTAGGTTATAGGTTATACTGTAGGTTACAGGTTATAGGTTATAGGTTATACTGTAGGTTATAGGTTATACTGTAGGTTATAGGTTATAGGTTATACTGTAGGTTACAGGTTATACTGTAGGTTACAGGTTATACTGTAGGTTATAGGTTATAGGTTATACTGTAGGTTACAGGTTATACTGTAGGTTATAGGTTATACTGTAGGTTACAGGTTATAGGTTATACTGTAGGTTAGGTTACAGGTTATACTGTAGGTTACAGGTTATACTGTAGGTTATAGGTTATACTGTAGGTTATAGGTTATACTGTAGGTTACAGGTTATACTGTAGGTTATAGGTTATACTGTAGGTTATAGGTTATACTGTAGGTTACAGGTTATAGGTTACAGGTTATACTGTAGGTTACAGGTTATACTGTAGGTTATAGGTTATACTGTAGGTTATAGGTTATAGGTTATACTGTAGGTTACAGGTTATACTGTAGGTTACAGGTTATACTGTAGGTTATAGGTTATACTGTAGGTTATAGGTTATAGGTTATACTGTAGGTTATAGGTTATAGGTTATACTGTAGGTTATAGGTTATAGGTTATACTGTAGGTTATAGGTTATAGGTTATACTGTAGGTTATAGGTTATACTGTAGGTTACAGGTTATACTGTAGGTTATAGGTTATAGGTTATACTGTAGGTTACAGGTTATAGGTTATACTGTAGGTTATAGGTTATACTGTAGGTTACAGGTTATACTGTAGGTTATAGGTTATACTGTAGGTTATAGGTTATACTGTAGGTTACAGGTTATACTGTAGGTTATAGGTTATACTGTAGGTTACAGGTTATACTGTAGGTTATAGGTTATAGGTTATACTGTTATAGGTTATAGTAGGTTTACAGGTTATACTGTAGGTTATAGGTTATACTGTAGGTTATAGGTTATAGGTTATACTGTAGGTTATAGGTTATACTGTAGGTTACAGGTTATACTGTAGGTTACAGGTTATAGGTTATACTGTAGGTTATAGGTTATAGGTTATACTGTAGGTTACAGGTTATACTGTAGGTTATAGGTTATAGGTTATACTGTAGGTTATAGGTTATACTGTAGGTTACAGGTTATACTGTAGGTTATAGGTTATACTGTAGGTTATAGGTTATACTGTAGGTTTAGGTTATAGGTTATACTGTAGGTTATAGGTTATACTGTAGGTTACAGGTTATACTGTAGGTTATAGGTTATAGGTTATACTGTAGGTTACAGGTTATACTGTAGGTTATAGGTTATACTGTAGGTTATAGGTTATACTGTAGGTTATAGGTTATACTGTAGGTTATAGGTTATACTGTAGGTTACAGGTTATACTGTAGGTTATAGGTTATACTGTAGGTTATAGGTTATACTGTAGGTTATAGGTTATACTGTAGGTTATAGGTTATACTGTAGGTTACAGGTTATACTGTAGGTTATAGGTTATAGGTTATACTGTAGGTTATAGGTTATACTGTAGGTTACAGGTTATACTGTAGGTTATAGGTTATACTGTAGGTTATAGGTTATACTGTAGGTTATAGGTTATAGGTTATACTGTAGGTTATAGGTTATACTGTAGGTTACAGGTTATACTGTAGGTTATAGGTTATACTGTAGGTTATAGGTTATACTGTAGGTTATAGGTTATACTGTAGGTTATAGGTTATACTGTAGGTTACAGGTTATACTGTAGGTTATAGGTTATAGGTTATACTGTAGGTTATAGGTTATAGGTTATACTGTAGGTTACAGGTTATACTGTAGGTTATAGGTTATACTGTAGGTTATAGGTTATAGGTTATAGGTTATAGGTTATACTGTAGGTTTATAGGTTATACTGTAGGTTATAGGTTATACTGTAGGTTATAGGTTATACTGTAGGTTACAGGTTATACTGTAGGTTATAGGTTATAGGTTATACTGTAGGTTATAGGTTATACTGTAGGTTATAGGTTATACTGTAGGTTATAGGTTATACTGTAGGTTACAGGTTATACTGTAGGTTATAGGTTATAGGTTATACTGTAGGTTACAGGTTATACTGTAGGTTATAGGTTATACTGTAGGTTATAGGTTATACTGTAGGTTACAGGTTATAGGTTATACTGTAGGTTATAGGTTATAGGTTATACTGTAGGTTATAGGTTATAGGTTATACTGTAGGTTACAGGTTATACTGTAGGTTATAGGTTATACTGTAGGTTATAGGTTATAGGTTATACTAGGTTATAGGTTATACTGTAGGTTATAGGTTATACTGTAGGTTATAGGTTATAGGTTATAGGTTAGGTTATAGGTTATACTGTAGGTTACAGGTTATACTGTAGGTTATAGGTTATACTGTAGGTTATAGGTTATACTGTAGGTTATAGGTTATACTGTAGGTTACAGGTTATACTGTAGGTTATAGGTTATACTGTAGGTTATAGGTTATAGGTTATACTGTAGGTTATAGGTAGGTTACAGGTTATACTGTAGGTTACAGGTTATACTGTAGGTTATAGGTTATAGGTTATACTGTAGGTTATAGGTTTACTGTAGGTTATACTGTAGGTTACAGTTATAGGTTATACTGTAGGTTACAGGTTATACTGTAGGTTATAGGTTATACTGTAGGTTATAGGTTATACTGTAGGTTACAGGTTATACTGGTTATAGGTTATACTGTAGGTTATAGGTTATACTGTAGGTTATAGGTTATACTGTAGGTTATAGGTTATACTAGGTTAGGTTATAGGTTATACTGTAGGTTATAGGTTATACTAGGTTACAGGTTATATAGGTTAGGTTACAGGTTATAGGTTATACTGTAGGTTATAGGTTATACTGTAGGTTATAGGTTATACTGTAGGTTACAGGTTATACTGTAGGTTATAGGTTATACTGTAGGTTACAGGTTATAGGTTATACTGTAGGTTATAGGTTATACTGTAGGTTACAGGTTATACTGTAGGTTACAGGTTATACTGTAGGTTATAGGTTATAGGTTATACTGTAGGTTATAGGTTATACTGTAGGTTATAGGTTATACTGTAGGTTATAGGTTATACTGTAGGTTATAGGTTATAGGTTATACTGTAGGTTATAGGTTATACTGTAGGTTACAGGTTATACTGTAGGTTATAGGTTATAGGTTATACTGTAGGTTACAGGTTATACTGTAGGTTATAGGTTATAGGTTATACTGTAGGTTATAGGTTATACTGTAGGTTAGGTTATAGGTTATACTGTAGGTTACAGGTTATACTGTAGGTTACAGGTTATACTGTAGGTTACAGGTTATACTGTAGGTTACAGGTTATACTGTAGGTTATAGGTTATACTGTAGGTTATAGGTTATACTGTAGGTTACAGGTTATACTGTAGGGTTATACTGTAGGTTATAGGTTATAGGTTATACTGTAGGTTATAGGTTATACTGTAGGTTATAGGTTATACTGTAGGTTATAGGTTATAGGTTATACTGTAGGTTATAGGTTATAGGTTATACTGTAGGTTATAGGTTATACTGTAGGTTATAGGTTATACTGTAGGTTACAGGTTATACTGTAGGTTATAGGTTATACTGTAGGTTACAGGTTATACTGTAGGTTATAGGTTATAGGTTATACTGTAGGTTATAGGTTATACTGTAGGTTATAGGTTATACTGTAGGTTATAGGTTATAGGTTATACTGTAGGTTATAGGTTATACTGTAGGTTACAGGTTATAGGTTATACTGTAGGTTATAGGTTATACTGTAGGTTATAGGTTATACTGTAGGTTAGGTTATACTGTAGGTTACAGGTTATAGGTTATACTGTAGGTTATAGGTTATACTGTAGGTTATAGGTTATACTGTAGGTTATAGGTTATACTGTAGGTTACAGGTTATAGGTTATACTGTAGGTTATAGGTTATAGGTTATACTGTAGGTTACAGGTTATACTGTAGGTTACAGGTTATACTGTAGGTTATAGGTTATACTGTAGGTTATAGGTTATACTGTAGGTTATAGGTTATAGGTTACAGGTTATACTGTAGGTTACAGGTTATACTGTAGGTTATAGGTTATACTGTAGGTTACAGGTTATACTGTAGGTTACAGGTTATACTAGGTTATAGGTTATAGGTTACAGGTTATACTGTAGGTTACAGGTTATACTGTAGGTTATAGGTTATACTGTAGGTTACAGGTTATACTGTAGGTTATAGGTTATACTGTAGGTTATAGGTTATAGGTTATACTGTAGGTTACAGGTTATACTGTAGGTTACAGGTTATACTGTAGGTTATAGGTTATAGGTTATACTGTAGGTTATAGGTTATACTGTAGGTTATAGGTTATACTGTAGGTTATAGGTTATACTGTAGGTTATAGGTTATACTGTAGGTTATAGGTTATACTGTAGGTTATAGGTTATACTGTAGGTTATAGGTTATAGGTTATACTGTAGGTTATAGGTTATACTGTAGGTTATAGGTTATACTGTAGGTTACAGGTTATACTGTAGGTTATAGGTTATAGGTTATACTGTAGGTTATAGGTTACAGGTTATACTGTAGGTTATAGGTTATACTGTAGGTTATAGGTTATAGGTTATAGGTTACAGGTTATACTGTAGGTTATAGGTTATACTGTAGGTTATAGGTTATACTGTAGGTTACAGGTTATACTGTAGGTTATAGGTTATACTGTAGGTTATAGGTTATAGGTTATACTGTAGGTTATAGGTTATACTGTAGGTTATAGGTTATAGGTTATACTGTAGGTTACAGGTTATACTGTAGGTTATAGGTTATACTGTAGGTTATAGGTTATAGGTTATAGGTTATACTGTAGGTTATAGGTTATACTGTAGGTTATAGGTTATACTGTAGGTTATAGGTTATACTGTAGGTTATAGGTTATACTGTAGGTTATAGGTTATAGGTTATACTGTAGGTTATAGGTTATACTGTAGGTTATAGGTTATACTGTAGGTTATAGGTTATACTGTAGGTTATAGGTTATACTGTAGGTTATAGGTTATACTGTAGGTTATAGGTTATACTGTAGGTTATAGGTTATACTAGGTTATAGGTAGGTTATAGGTTATACTGTAGGTTATAGGTTATACTGTAGGTTATAGGTTATACTGTAGGTTATAGGTTATACTGTAGGTTACAGGTTATACTGTAGGTTATAGGTTATACTGTAGGTTATAGGTTATACTGTAGGTTATAGGTTATAGGTTATAGGTTATACTGTAGGTTATAGGTTATACTGTTAGGTTATAGGTTATACTGTAGGTTATAGGTTATAGGTTACAGGTTATACTGTAGGTTACAGGTTATACTGTAGGTTACAGGTTATAGGTTATAGGTTATACTGTAGGTTACAGGTTATACTGTAGGTTACAGGTTATAGGTTATACTGTAGGTTATAGGTTATAGGTTATAGGTTACAGGTTATACTGTAGGTTACAGGTTATACTGTAGGTTACAGGTTTACTATAGGTTATAGGTTATACTGTTATAGGTTATAGGTTATACTGTAGGTTATAGGTTATAGGTTATACTAGGTTAGGTTATAGGTTATACTGTAGGTTACAGGTTATACTGTAGGTTACAGGTTATACTGTTATAGGTTATAGGTTATACTGTAGGTTATAGGTTATACTGTAGGTTATAGGTTATACTGTAGGTTGTAGGTTATAGGTTATACTGTAGGTTATAGGTTATACTGTAGGTTATAGGTTATACTGTTACAGGTTAGGTTAGGTTATAGGTTATACTGTAGGTTACAGGTTATACTGTAGGTTACAGGTTATACTAGGTTACAGGTTTATAGGTTATAGGTTATACTGTAGGTTATAGGTTATACTGTAGGTTACAGGTTATACTGTAGGTTATAGGTTATACTGTAGGTTATAGGTTATACTGTAGGTTACAGGTTATACTGTAGGTTATAGGTTATAGGTTATACTGTAGGTTATAGGTTATACTGTAGGTTATAGGTTATACTGTAGGTTATAGGTTATACTGTAGGTTATAGGTTATACTGTAGGTTATAGGTTATAGGTTATACTGTAGGTTATAGGTTATACTGTAGGTTATAGGTTATACTGTAGGTTATAGGTTATACTGTAGGTTATAGGTTATACTGTAGGTTACAGGTTATAGGTTATACTGTAGGTTACAGGTTATAGGTTATACTGTTATAGGTTATACTGTAGGTTATAGGTTATACTGTTACAGGTTATACTGTAGGTTACAGGTTATACTGTAGGTTACAGGTTATACTGTAGGTTATAGGTTATACTGTAGGTTATAGGTTACAGGTTATACTGTAGGTTATAGGTTATAGGTTATACTGTAGGTTATAGGTTATACTGTAGGTTACAGGTTATACTGTAGGTTATAGGTTATACTGTAGGTTACAGGTTATAGGTTATACTGTAGGTTACAGGTTATACTAGGTTATAGGTTATAGGTTATACTGTAGGTTATAGGTTATATAGGTTATAGGTTATACTGTAGGTTATAGGTTATACTAGGTAGGTTATAGGTTATACTGTAGGTTAGGTTAGGTTATACTAGGTTATAGGTTACAGGTTATACTGTAGGTTATAGGTTATACTGTAGGTTATAGGTTATACTGTAGGTTATAGGTTATACTGTTAGGTTAGGTTAGGTTATACTGTAGGTTATAGGTTATACTAGGTTAGGTTATAGGTTATACTGTAGGTTAGGTTATAGGTTATACTGTAGGTTACAGGTTATACTGTAGGTTATAGGTTATACTGTAGGTTATAGGTTATACTGTAGGTTATAGGTTATACTGTAGGTTATAGGTTATACTGTAGGTTATAGGTTATACTGTAGGTTATAGGTTATACTGTAGGTTACAGGTTATACTGTAGGTTATAGGTTATAGGTTATACTGTAGGTTATAGGTTATAGGTTATACTGTAGGTTATAGGTTACAGGTTATACTGTAGGTTATAGGTTATACTGTAGGTTATAGGTTATACTGTAGGTTATAGGTTATACTGTAGGTTACAGGTTATAGGTTATAGGTTATACTGTAGGTTAGGTTATACTGGTTATAGGTTATAGGTTATACTGTAGGTTATAGGTTATACTGTAGGTTATAGGTTATAGGTTATACTGTAGGTTACAGGTTATACTGTAGGTTACAGGTTATAGGTTATACTGTAGGTTATAGGTTATACTGTAGGTTACAGGTTATACTGTAGGTTACAGGTTATAGGTTATACTGTAGGTTATAGGTTATACTGTAGGTTACAGGTTATACTGTAGGTAGGTTATACTGTAGGTTATAGGTTATACTGTAGGTTACAGGTTATACTGTAGGTTATAGGTTATACTGTAGGTTATAGGTTATACTGTAGGTTACAGGTTATACTGTAGGTTATAGGTTACAGGTTATACTGTAGGTTATAGGTTACAGGTTATACTGTAGGTTATAGGTTATACTGTAGGTTACAGGTTATACTGTAGGTTATAGGTTACAGGTTATACTGTAGGTTATAGGTTATACTGTAGGTTACAGGTTATATTGTAGGTTATAGGTTATAGGTTACAGGTTATACTGTAGGTTATAGGTTATAGGTTATACTGTAGGTTACAGGTTATACTGTAGGTTATAGGTTATAGGTTATACTGTAGGTTATAGGTTATAGGTTATACTGTAGGTTACAGGTTATACTGTAGGTTACAGGTTATACTGTAGGTTATAGGTTATAGGTTATACTGTAGGTTATAGGTTATACTGTAGGTTATAGGTTATACTGTAGGTTATAGGTTATACTGTAGGTTACAGGTTATACTGTGTTAGGTTACTGTAGGTTATACTGTAGGTTATAGGTTATAGGTTATACTGTAGGTTACAGGTTATACTGTAGGTTACAGGTTATACTGTAGGTTACAGGTTATATTGTAGGTTATAGGTTATACTGTAGGTTATAGGTTATACTGTAGGTTATAGGTTATACTGTAGGTTACAGGTTATATTGTAGGTTACAGGTTATACTGTAGGTTATAGGTTACAGGTTATACTGTAGGTTACAGGTTATACTGTAGGTTACAGGTTATACTGTAGGTTATAGGTTATACTGTAGGTTATAGGTTATACTGTAGGTTACAGGTTATACTGTAGGTTATAGGTTATACTGTAGGTTACAGGTTATACTGTAGGTTACAGGTTATACTGTAGGTTACAGGTTATATTGTAGGTTACAGGTTATAGGTTGTTATAGGTTATAGGTTATACTGTAGGTTATACTGTAGGTTATAGGTTATAGGTTATACTGTAGGTTACAGGTTATACTAGGTTATAGGTTATAGGTTATACTGTAGGTTATAGGTTATACTGTAGGTTATAGGTTATAGGTTATACTGTAGGTTACAGGTTATACTGTAGGTTATAGGTTACAGGTTATACTGTAGGTTATAGGTTATACTGTAGGTTACAGGTTATACTGTAGGTTACAGGTTATACTGTAGGTTATAGGTTATACTGTAGGTTATAGGTTATACTGTAGGTTACAGGTTATACTGTAGGTTATAGGTTATACTGTAGGTTATAGGTTATACTGTAGGTTACAGGTTATACTGTAGGTTATAGGTTATACTGTAGGTTATAGGTTATACTGTAGGTTACAGGTTATACTGTAGGTTACAGGTTATACTGTAGGTTACAGGTTATACTGTAGGTTATAGGTTATACTGTAGGTTTGGGAACTGATTGTGTGATATGACAATTCCAGCAGCAGGCGTGTCCAGTCCACAACTAATCTACTGTACAGTATAATGTTACAACCTCTCTCTCTCTCTCTCTCTCTCTTTAGATTATTGTTTGCTTAGGGTGTTAAACCCAACATCCCCCTCTCTTCTCCACTCTCCCTCTCTTCCCCTCTCTTCCCCTCTCTTCCCATCTCTACTCCTTTCCCCAACAGAGAGCTCAGGCAGCGTTGCAGGCGGTCAACGCAGTGCATTCTGGGAATATGGCGTTGGGCGGTTCAGCATCGGGCAGTGATGGAGCCTTGATGCCAGGACAGAGCCCCGTGCTGCGCATCATTGTAGAAAACCTCTTCTACCCTGTATCACTAGAGGTCCTACACCAGGTAACCCTGACCTCTAACCTCTAACCTCTTCTACCCTATATCACTGGAGGTCCTACACCAGGTAACCCTGACCTCTAACCTCTTCTGCCCTGTATCACTGGAGGTCCTACACCAGGTAACCCTGACCTCTAACCTCTAACCTCTTCTGCCCTGTATCACTGGAGGTCCTACACCAGGTAACCCTGACCTCTAACCTCTAACCTCTTCTGCCCTGTATCACTGGAGGTCCTACACCAGGTAACCCTGACCTCTAACCTCTTCTACCCTGTATAACTGGAGGTCCTACACCAGGTAACCCTGATCTCTAACCTCGTCTACCCTGTATACCTGGAGGTCCTACACCAGGTAACCCTGACCTCTAACCTCTTCTACCCTGTATCACTGGGGGTCCTACACCAGGTAACCCTGACCTCTAACCTCTTCTGCCCTGTATCACTGGAGGTCCTACACCAGGTAACCCTGACCCCTGACCTCTAACCTCTTCTGCCCTGTATCACTGGAGGTCCTACACCAGGTAACCCTGACCCCTGACCTCTAACCTCTTCTGCCTTGTATAACTGGAGGTCCTACACCAGGTAACCCTGACCTCTAACCTCTTCTACCCTGTATCACTGTAGGTCCTACACCAGGTAACCCTGACATCTGACCTCTAACCTCTTTTACCCATGTATCACTGGAGGTGCTGCACCAGATCATGCACCCCAGATCATAACACAGAATACTGAATGAGAGTATGGTGCTAATGTTTATATGAACTTGGTTTTTGTTTTGCCTCCGTAGATCTTCTCTAAGTTCGGGACGGTCCTGAAGATCATCACTTTCACCAAGAACAACCAGTTCCAGGCCCTGCTACAATATGCTGACCCGATGAATGCCCACCATGCCAAAGTGGTACGTACTGACTCTATAAATGCCCACCATGCCAAAGTGGTACGTACAGACTCTATAAATGCCCACCACGCCAGTGGTACGTACTGACTCTATAAATGCCCACCACACCAGTGGTAAGTACTGACTCTATAAATGCCCACCACACCAGTGGTAAGTACTGACTCTATAAATGCCCACCACACCAGTGGTACGTACTGACTCTATAAATGCCCACCACACCAGTGGTACGTACTGACTCTATAAATGCCCACCACGCCAGTGGTACGTACTGACTCTATAAATGCCCACCACACCAGTGGTACGTACTGACTCTATAAATGCCCACCATGCCAGTGGTACGTACCTCCTCACATGGGGTGGAAATGGCTAGGCTAGGTCTCTGGCTAGGTCCTTGGCTAGGTCTTTGGCTAGGTCTCTGGTTAGGTCTCTGGCTAGGTCTCTGGCTAGGTCTCTGGCTAGGTCTCTGGGTAGGCCTTTGGCTAGGTCTCTGGGTAGGCCTTTGGCTAGGTCTTTGGCTAGGTCTTTGGCTAGGTCTTTGGCTAGGTATTTGGCTAGGTCTTTGGCTAGGTATTTGGTAGGCCTCTGGCTAGGTCTTTGGCTAGGTCTTTGGCTAGGTATTTGGCTAGGTCTTTGGCTAGGTATTTGGCTAGGTCTTTGGCTAGGTATTTGGTAGGCCTCTGGCTAGGTCTTTGGCTAGGTCTTTGGCTAGGTCTTTGGCTAGGCCTTTGGCTAGGTCTTTGGCTAGGTATTTGGCTAGGTCTTTGGCTAGGTCTTTGGCTAGGTCTTTGGCTAGGTCTTTGGCTAGGTCTCTGGGTAGGTCTCTGGGTAGGTCTTTGGCTAGGTCTCTGGGTAGGTCTTTGGCTAGGTCTTTGGCTAGGTCTTTGGTAGGCCTCTGGCTAGGTCTTTGGCTAGGTATTTGGCTAGGTCTAGGTCTTTGGTAGGCCTCTGGCTAGGTCTTTGACTAGGTATTTGGCTAGGTCTAGGTCTTTGGTAGGCCTCTGGCTAGGTCTTTGGCTAGGTCTTTGGATGTCAGACAACCTGATGTAACTGTGAGGAATAGCAGCACAGCTCTAAAATATCACGCAGCAGTCAGAAGAGGCAGGAGAGAGCATAACAAAGATCTCATCCTGAAGCCGGATCTAGAGTCTGTCTATTTCTGTCCTGATGTGTTTGGTTAAAAGCCTTAATAATGTCAGATATGTCCTGATGTGTTTGGATAAAAGCATTAAAATAATATCAGATATATTCCCTCTCAGCTCAGTTTAGCCCAGATAAGTTTTGGTCTCCATTACAACCCTTGGTTCTATCAATCTAGCCTTTTTATTCTTTTTCCCAATACATCCCAATACAACCCCAACCATGCTGTAAACCAAATACAACCCCAACCATGCTGTAAACCAAATACAACCCCAACCATGCTGTAAACCAAATACAACCCCAACCATGCTGTAAACCAAATACAACCCCAACCATGCTGTAAACCAAATACAACCCCAACCATGCTGTAAACCAAATACAACCCCAACCATGCTGTAAACCAAATACAACCCCAACCATGCTGTAAACCAAATACAACCCCAACCATGCTGTAAACCAAATACAACCCCAACCATGCTGTAAACCAAATACAACCCCAACCATGCTGTAAACCAAATACAACCCCAACCATGCTGTAAACCAAATACAACCCCAACCATGCTGTAAACCAAATACAACCCCAACCATGCTGTAAACCAAATACAACCCCAACCATGCTGTAAACCAAATACAACCCCAACCATGCTGTAAACCAAATACAACCCCAACCATGCTGTAAACCAAATACAACCCCAACCATGCTGTAAACCAAATACAACCCCAACCATGCTGTAAACCAAATACAACCCCAACCATGCTGTAAACCAAATACAACCCCAACCATGCTGTAAACCAAATACAACCCCAACCATGCTGTAAACCAAATACAACCCCAACCATGCTGTAAACCAAATACAACCCCAGCCATGCTGTAAACCAAATACAACCCCAACCATGCTGTAAACCAAATACAACCCCAACCATGCTGTAAACCAAATACAACCCCAACCATGCTGTAAACCAAATACAACCCCAACCATGCTGTAAACCAAATACAACCCCAACCATGCTGTAAACCAAATACAACCCCAACCATGCTGTAAACCAAATACAACCCCAACCATGCTGTAAACCAAATACAACCCCAACCATGCTGTAAACCAAATACAACCCCAACCATGCTGTAAACCAAATACAACCCCAACCATGCTGTAAACCAAATACAACCCCAACCATGCTGTAAACCAAATACAACCCCAACCATGCTGTAAACCAAATACAACCCCAACCATTGCTGTTTCAAATTTGATTGGTCACATACACATATTTAGAACATGTTATTGTGGGTGTAGCAAAACAAACACGCTTCAGTCTGTAACCTTCAGCTTGAACATGAAGGGAATCAGGTGCTCGACTGAGGGACTTGATAAAAAAACATTACCCAAACACGCTTCAGTCTAGCTTGAACATGAAGGGAATCAGGTGCTCGACTGAGGGACTTGATAAAAAAACATTACCCAAACACGCTTCAGTCTAGCTTGAACATGAAGGGAATCAGGTGCTCGACTGAGGGACTTGATAAAAAAACATTTGAAAAAAACATACCTTACTCCAGGACACTTCAACGGGTCACTATCCCAAAATAAAGAAAAATGAGCACTCGGTTTCTTCATAGATGTGGGTTTGGACGAGAGATGTGTTTTACTGCCTGGCCTCCTCGATCTCCATGCAACACCTGGATGTAAGCTAGAGCCCACAAATCTCAAATCACACACACCAGTGTTGTAGTCGAGTCACTAAAACCCAAGGCCAATTCGAGACACGCCAGTGTTGTAGTCGAGTCACTAAAACCCAAGGCCAATTCGAGACACGCCAGTGTTGTAGTCGAGTCACTAAAACCCAAGGCCAATTCGAGACACGCCAGTGTTGTAGTCGAGTCACTAAAACCCAAGGCCAATTCGAGACACGCCAGTGTTGTAGTCGAGTCACTAAAACCCAAGGCCAATTCGAGACACGCCAGTGTTGTAGTCGAGTCACTAAAACCCAAGGCCAATTCGAGACACGAGTTCCCATGGCTGAAGTCTGAGTCCCCATTGGTCGGGTCACGAGTCCATCAATTTATAATAGGTCTTATTATGCTGTTGTTTCTAGTCGCCACCAGATGGCAGTATATCACCACTCCCTCATGAAAATACCCAACTAATTTACTATTCATCACTAACCTCACAGGTTCTACTCAATGCCTGTGTTTCACTACTTATTTACTACATAAATTAATGGTAATTCAGACTCTCAGCTACTTTTTTTGTAAACGCCCACTGACATTGTTTTATTGTAGAGTGAAAACTAAGGGAGAAGAATAAATGCTTGTGATTAGGAAACTCATTAGGACCATACTAACTTCAGCCCACAACGTCCAGGGGGAGAGCACGCTTTACCACTAAGGGACAGTTTAGTTGGGTCAACGTGAGACAGTCTGGTGTTCCGCTTGTTTGTTTCAGTAGAATGAATCGTTCCTGTTCAGACCAAGGTGAAGAACGGAATAATTGAAGGAATGAATCCAAGCCTCACTGTGGACGGTGGGGCTTCCAGCAAGACACAGATTTAATTTGCTTTGTATCTGCATCTGATGGTCATGGTGCTTCCAAGAGAACTGGGAACAAAAAAAAAACTGGTCAAATCATGACGTTGTTGATCTTCAGGTCTGAAAGTCGGGGCTCTAGAAAGATGCCAGAGTTTCCAACTTGGAATTCCAATTTGGATGACTGTTCAAAATGATTTTTCCCAGTCAGATCGTGTTTTTTTAGTTTCTAGTTGTCTTGAACACACTGAAGTCGGAAGTGAAAGATTTCCGAGTTCCCAGTTGTTTTGAACACGGCATTAGTCTCAGCGGAGGGAGGGAGCCTCTCATGGTCCCTTGCTCTCTCCTTGCTTTCCTCCGGTGAGACTGGCCAGAGAGACACTGTCTTCCTGTACCACTCAGATGGCAAAGCTCCAGCCGCACTGCATCTGCCTCAAATTCATAGCCACATGTTTGGTGATCGACTAGCAATGCCTTGAAGATCGACCAGGTTGGCGACCACTGTCCTACAGGTTCTTACCTTTTGAGCTATTTCCCTTTTTTGCTTCTGATGAACAACAGTGCAAGTTTTTTTGAGGGAGGGGTTGGGGGATGAGGGAGTGAGAGTGAGATGGAGAGGTAGAGCAGTCTCCCTGGATGGACTGCTCTACGGAGGAGCTTGTTGTTCTATATCCTCTGAGTGACCCATATTATGTCATTACTGTCATTATATTACCTTTATTTAAGACATTTAGGATACAGCTTTTTTATTTTATTTTTTACCTTTATTTAACTAGGCAAGTCAGTTAAGAACAAATAATTATTTTCAATGACGCCCTAGGAACAGTGGGTTAACTGCCTGTTCAGGGGCAGAACGACCGATTTGTACCTTGTCAGCTCGGGATTTGAACTTGCAACCTTTCGGTTACTAGTCCACCGCTCTAACCACTAGGCTACCCTGCCGCCCCATTTACTTCTAGATGTTAAACACTGTGGTTTTCTGACGATGGGAGAAGTTATTTTTCCCTCTGTGCACTACACTATAAAGGGGGCAATTCTTTCTTCACTAGGACCATGTCTTTCTCTATGGAGGTCTGAGAGATATTAAAACGTAACTGGGAGCCAGTTACCATGAAATAGTTTACACAATTCTGAATACTTTGGTATACAATTGGCCCAATGAAAGTCTGTCCTTTTCAATTGGTTGATCTAACCCCCTTTCTGTTTGTTTGTCTCTCTCTCTCTCCAGACTTTGGATGGCCAGAACATCTATAACGCGTGCTGCACTCTGCGTGTGGAGTTCTCCAAGCTGACCAGCCTGAATGTGAAGTACAACAACGACAAGAGCCGAGACTTCACCCGCCTGGACCTTCCCTCCGGAGACGGACAGCCCACCATGGACCCTGCTATGACCGCCGCCTTCGGTGAGATCAAACACAGTTATTACTAAGACCAAGAACAGTTAGAATTTCCCATAATGTCACTCTTAGCCCCCCATGCTAAACAGTCTCATCCACTTCCTTTCTGTCCCCTTCACCCTTCCTCTCTGTCCATTCCATGTCCTGTCTGTCCCCTTTACTGTCTCATTCACAACTCGTCCAATTAGCTACTATTCTCACTCTATATAAAGCTCCTTGTGGAACTGTGACGTCAGCGAATGAGTCCTGGTGAAGGGTATAGATTGTTCGACAAAACCCTGTCATCCATCTCCTGCACGGTTTAATGGTTATTATGTTTACGGTTGAAAACTCTACCTCTTATCAGTGTTGTTGTGTTGGCTGATTTGGGTAAATAATTTCCCTTAGAATGATGTGATTTCTCCTATTACTGCCATTTAAAATGGTTCATTCCTAGCCAGGGACGTTGTGGATGTCTGTTGTTGGTTGGCTGGTTCCCTGGCTGATGATGATGATGATGGTGATGATGGTGTTCCTGTGTGTCTATGTGATGTTAATGCTATCAGCTTGGAGCACACTGCAGTGCACATACATCAAAGAGAAATCTTGTCTTTTTATCATCCGATACAAAGGCCACAAAGGCCACGTTGTTCTACTGCCCACAGAACTGAGCCGCTGCTCAGTGTGTGTGTGTGTGTGTGTGTTTTCTCAGTATCTCCAGCAACCCTCTGTTCAGACAGCTCTTCTGATTTATAAAGCAGCCTGGAACAACAAGATGCACCACCACCCACCCCCTTCCTAATCACACACACACACACACACACACACGGGCAACCCAAGGTGGGTGGTTGCTGGTGAATTCACCGTGATGTCCCATTATTAAACCATGATGTCCCATTATTAAACCGTGATGTCCCATTATTAAACCATGATGTCCCATTATTAAACCGTGATGTCCCATTATTAAACCGTGATGTCCCATTATTAAACCGTGATGTCCCATTATTAAACCATGATGTCCCATTATTAAACCATGATGTCCCATTATTAAACCGTGATGTCCCATTATTAAACCGTGATGTCCCATTATTAAACCATGATGTCCCATTATTAACCCGTGATGTCCCATTATTAACCCATGATGTCCCATTATTAAACCATGATGTCCCATTATTAACCCATGATGTCCCATTATTAAACCATGATGTCCCATTATTAACCCATGATGTCCCATTATTAAACCATGATGTCCCATTATTAAACCATGATGTCCCATTATTAAACCGTGATGTCCCATTATTAACCCATGATGTCCCCTTTATTAAACCACAGTCAACTGGTTCAACCTGTGTTGTTGTTGAGACACCTAGCTCTCTGCTGTCCTGAGGAGGAAACTGGTTGGTTCTGTAGAGTAGAGACTGTCTGTGTCCCAAATGGCTAAATTCCCTATATTGTTCACTATATGGGCACTGGTCAAAAGTAGTGCACTATGTAGGGAATAACGAGCCATTTGGGATGTAACCTAACTCTCCTGTCTGTGAGAGTGAAATGCTTGTATGGACTGAGCCTGTGAACATTCTTCTTTAATGAACTGTGAACCGTCCAACATTTTAATTTCCTGTACTGCCATTCCAACAACTCCCTCTATGAGGAAATTGAAAAAGCAGTGTTCCCGTTTGGGATTGCTTTTGTGTTGTTTTGAGGGGCAAACAGAAGAATGTGTCTCATGGAATTTCACAGATTGTAGGGGGCTTGAATTTGGAATCTCAGATTTGAATATTCAGAATGTTGATTGTTGTGATTGGATGTTTACAGTAGGGGAGAGTGGGGGTAAGTTGATTGTTGTGATTGGTTCGTTTTATACAGTAGGGGAGAGTGGGGGTAAGTTGATTGTTGTGATTGGTTCGTTTTATACAGTAGGGGAGAGTGGGGGAAGCTGATTGTTGTGATTGGTTCGTTTTATACAGTAGGGGAGAGTGGGGGTAAGTTGATTGTTGTGATTGGTTCGTTTTATACAGTAGGGGAGAGGGGGAAGTTGATTGTTGTGATTGGTTCGTTTTATACAGTAGGGAGAGTGGGGGAAGTTGATTGTTGTGATTGGTTCGTTTTATACAGTAGGGGAGAGTGGGGGTAAGTTGATTGTTGTGATTGGTTCGTTTTATACAGTAGGGGAGAGTGGGGGAAGTTGATTGTTGTGATTGGTTCGTTTTATACATTAGGGAGAGTGGGGAAGTTGATTGTTGTGATTGGTTCGTTTTATACAGTAGGGGAGAGTGGGGGAAGTTGATTGTTGTGATTGGTTCGTTTTATACAGTAGGGGAGAGTGGGGGAAGTTGATTGTTGTGATTGGTTCGTTTTATACAGTAGGGGAGAGTGGGGGAAGTTGATTGTTGTGATTGGTTCGTTTTATACAGTAGGGGAGAGTGGGGGTAAGTTGATTGTTGTGATTGGTTCGTTTTATACAGTAGGGGAGAGTGGGGGAAGTTGATTGTTGTGATTGGTTCGTTTTATACAGTAGGGGAGAGTGGGGGGGAAGTTGATTGTTGTGATTGGTTCGTTTTATACAGTAGGTGAGAGTGGGGGAAGTTGATTGTTGTGATTGGTTCGTTTTATACAGTAGGGAGAGTGGGGGAAGTTGATTGTTGTGATTGGTTCGTTTTATACATTAGGGGAGAGTGGGGGAAGTTGATTGTTGTGATTGGTTCGTTTTATACAGTAGGGGAGAGTGGGGGAAGTTGATTGTTGTGATTGGTTCGTTTTATACAGTAGGGGAGAGTGGGGAAGTTGATTGTTGTGATTGGTTCGTTTTATACAGTAGGGGAGAGTGGGGAAGTTGATTGTTGTGATTGGTTCGTTTTATACAGTAGGGGAGAGTGGGGGAAGTTGATTGTTGTGATTGGTTCGTTTTATACAGTAGGGGAGAGTGGGGGGAAGTTGATTGTTGTGATTGGTTCGTTTTATACAGTAGGGGAGAGTGGGGGAAGTTGATTGTTGTGATTGGTTCGTTTTATACAGTAGGTGAGAGTGGGGGAAGTTGATTGTTGTGATTGGTTCGTTTTATACAGTAGGGGAGAGTGGGGGGAAGTTGATTGTTGTGATTGGTTTGTTTTATACAGTAGGGGAGAGTGGGGGGGAAGTTGATTGTTGTGATTGGTTCGTTTTATACAGTAGGGGAGAGTGGGGGGAAGTTGATTGTTGTGATTGGTTCGTTTTATACAGTAGGGGAGAGTGGGGGAAGTTGATTGTTGTGATTGGTTCGTTTTGTACAGTAGGGGAGAGTGGGGGAAGTTGATCCACCCTTGTTTATTGGAAAACTTTACACCAAATTAATCATTTGACCAAATATTTAGCAAGATGTCATAAGTATATTTTGCAAACTACCGTTCAAAAGTTTGGGGGTCACTTAGAAATGTACTTGTTTTTGAAAGAAAAACACATTTGTCCATTAAAATAACATAAATATGATCAGAAATACAGTGTATGTCACGCTGGTATAAAGGGTCGGGAGACAGGCGCAGCAATGTGTAATAGGGTTTATTATTATACCCAAATTACACACAGCACAGGTACTCACACCCACCAACAGACATTGTAACAATAATCGATAGGACAATGATAAACCAAGGACACACTTATACAATTACTAATCACTGGGAATGGGGGCCATGTGTGAGTAATGAAAGTTCTGGAGGGATCCGTGACAGTGTAGACATTGTTAATGTAAATTACTATTGTAGCTGGAAACGTCTGATTTTTAATGGAATATCTACATAGGCGTACAGAGGCCCAATATTAGCGACCATCACTCCTGTGTTCCAATGGCACATAATGTTAGCTAATCCAAGTTTATCATTTTAAAAGGCTAATTGATCATTAGAAAACCCTTTTGCAGTTATGTTAGCACAGCTGAAAACTGTTGTTCTGATTAAAGAAGCAATAAAACGGGCCTTCTTTAGACTAGTTCAGTATCTGGAGCATCAGCATTTGTGGGTTCAATTACAGGCTCAAAATGTCCAGAAACAAAGACCTTTCTTCTGAAACTCATCAGTCTATTCTTGTTCTGAGAAATGAAGGCTATTCCATGCGAGAAATTGCCCAAAAGCCATATCTCAGACTGGACAATAAAAATAAAATATTGAGATGGGCAAAAGAACACAGACACTGGACAGAGGAACTCTGGTATTTTGTGGGTACTATTTAACGAAGCTGCCAGTTGAGGACTTGAGCATGAACATGCATCCTCTTAGCTGTGTGGGCTAATATAGTCCAAATGTTTGCCTATAGTCCTAGAGGTGTTAAGCCTGTGTTGACAAGTGTTTGTTAGGTGTTAAGCCTGTGTTAAACAATTGTTTGTTAGGTAAGGAGTGTTTACCCCACTCTCCCCTATGTGTCTTTGTGTGGTCTAAGGAGTGTTTACCCCACTCTCCCCTATGTGTCTTTGTGTGGTCTAAGGAGTGTTTACCCCACTCTCCCCTATGTGTCTTTGTGTGGTCTAAGGAGTGTTTACCCCACTCTCCCCTATGTGTCTTTGTGTGGTCTAAGGAGTGTTTACCCCACTCTCCCCTACGTGTCTTTGTGTGGTCTAGGGAGTGTTTGCCCCACTCTCCCCTATGTGTCTTTGTGTGGTCTAGGGAGTGTTTACCCCACTCTCCCCTATGTGTCTTTGTGTGGTCTAAGGAGTGTTTACCCCACTCTCCCCTATGTGTCTTTGTGTGGTCTAAGGAGTGTTTACCCCACTCTCCCCTATGTGTCTTTGTGTGGTCTAAGGAGTGTTTACCCCACTCTCCCCTATGTGTCTTTGTGTGGTCTAAGGAGTGTTTACCCCACTCTCCCCTATGTGTCTTTGTGTGGTCTAAGGAGTGTTTACCCCACTCTCCCCTATGTGTCTTTGTGTGGTCTAGGGAGTGTTTGCCCCACTCTCCCCTATGTGTCTTTGTGTGGTCTAGGGAGTGTTTGCCCCACTCTCCCCTATGTGTCTTTGTGTGGTCTAGGGAGTGTTTCGACTGATTTGCTCTTTGGGGTTTAGGGTGGGTTAACAAGGCTTTATAATACACACCTGATTAATTGATTGATTGATTTGTATTTCCAGGTGCTCCAGGTATCATCTCTTCGCCTTATGCTGGGGCAGCAGGTTTTTGCCCCACGATCGGATTCTCCCAAGCAGGTAGGTACCACCACACTATCACCCTCCTCCTGCCCCATACCCCCTATATAGGTAGGTACCACCACACTATCACCCTCCTCCTGCCCCATACCCCCTATATAGGTAGGTACCACCACACTATCACCCTCCTCCTGCCCCATACCCCCTATATAGGTAGGTATCACCCCACTATCACCCTCCTCCTGCCCCATACCCCCTATATAGGTAGGTATCACCCTCCTCCTGCCCCATATAGGTAGGTATCACCCTCCTCCTGCCCCATACCCCCTATATAGGTAGGTATCACCCTCCTCCTGCCCCATACCCCTATATAGGTAGGTATCACCCCACTATCACCCTCCTCCTGCCCCATACCCCCTATAGGGTAGGTATCACCCTCCTCCTGCCCCATACCCCTATATAGGTAGGTACCACCCTCCTCCTGCCCCATACCCCCTATAGGTAGGTATCACCCTCCGCCTGCCCCATACCCCTATATAGGTAGGTATCACCCCACTATCACCCTCCTCCTGCCCCATACCCCCTATAGGTAGGCATCACCCCACTATCACCCTCCTCCAGCCCCATACCCCCTATATAGGTAGGCATCACCCCACTATCACCCTCCTCCAGCCCCATACCCCATATATAGGCAGGCATCACCCTTCTCCTGGCCCATACCCCCTATATAGGTAGGTATCACCCTCCTCCAGCCTCATACCCCCTATATAGGTAGGTATCACCCTTCTCCAGCCCCATACCCCTATATAGGTAGGTATCACCCTCCTCCAGCCTCATACCCCCTATATAGGTAGGTATCACCCTTCTCCAGCCCCATACCCCCTATATAGGTAGGTATCACCCTCCTCCAGCCTCATACCCCCTATATAGGTAGGTATCACCCTTCTCCTGCTCCATACCCCCTATATAGGTAGGTACCACCCTCCTCCTGCCCCATACCCCCTATATAGGTAGGTATCACCCTCCTCCTGCCCCATACCCCCTATATAGGTAGGTACCACCCCACTATCACCCTCCTCCAGCCTCATACCCCCTATATAGGTAGGTATCACCCTCCTCCAGCCTCATACCCCCTATATAGGTAGGTATCACCCTTCTCCTGCCCCATACCCCCTATATAGGTAGGTACCACCCTCCTCCTGCCCCATACCCCTATATAGGTAGGTATCACCCTCCTCCTGCCCCATACCCCCTATATAGGTAGGTATCACCCTCCTCCAGCCCCATACCCCTATATAGGTAGGTATCACCCTCCTCCTGCCCCATACCCCCTATAGGTAGGTATCACCCTCCTCCTGCCCCATACCCCTATATAGGTAGGTACCACCCCACTATCACCCTCCTCCAGCCTCATACCCCTATATAGGTAGGTACCACCCCACTATCACCCTCCTCCAGCCCCATACCCCTATATAGGTAGGTATCACCCTCCTCCTGCCCCATACCCCCTATATAGGTAGGTACCACCCCACTATCACCCTCCTCCTGCCCCATACCCCCTATATAGGTAGGTATCACCCTCCTCCTGCCCCATACCCCCTATATAGGTAGGTACCACCCCACTATCACCCTCCTCCAGCCCCATACCCCCTATAGGTAGGTATCACCCTCCTCCAGCCCCATACCCCTATATAGATAGGTATCACCCTCCTCCAGCCCCATACCCCCTATATAGATAGGTATCACCGTCCTCCAGCCCCATACCCCCTATATAGGTAGCTATCACCCTTCTCCTGTCACATACACCCTATATAGGTAGCTATCACCCTCCTCCTGCCCCATACCCCCTATATATGTAGGTACCACCCCACTATCACCCACTATCACCCTCCTCCAGCCCCATACTCCCTAAGTAGGTAGGTAGGTAGGTAGGTAGGTAGGTCCAAAGACAGACATAGCCCCTCAGACCACACCATCCCCATTGAATTGTGGGGGAAGTCCTTATATTTCTATTGGTACATCACCGCCATCATCCTCCTCCTCCTCCCACTTCCGGGTCTCAAATTCAGACCCCTTCACTTTTTACACATTTTGTTATATTACAGCCTTATTCTGAAATGTATTCAATTGTTTTTTTCCCCCTCATCAATCTGCACACAATACCCCATAATGACAAAGTAAAAACTAGTTTTGTTTTAAACATTTTTTCTCATTTATATAAAAAAAATAAAAAATTAAACATTACATTTACATACAGTGGGGCAAAAAAGTATTCAGTCAGCCACCAAGTGTGCAAGTTCTCCCACTTGAAAAGATGAGAGAAGCCTGTCATTTTCATCATAGGTACACTTCAACTATGACAGACAAAATGAGAAAAAAAATCCAGAAAATCACATTGTAGGATTTTTAATGAATTTATTTGCAAATGATGGTGGAAAATAAGTAAAAGGTCAAAGGGTCTGAATACTTTCCGAAGGCTCTGTGGTACACTGCTTTTATCAGTGGGGCAAAATAAGCCTAAATAAGTTCAGGAGTAAAATTGTGTTAAAAAACTTCTTACAGATAGGCGGGACAGTCACAAAAACCAGGGAAAATACAGCAAACGTTCATTAAATCACACATGTAAGATACTCAATTAAAGCTACACTCGTTGTGAATCCAGCCAACATGTCAGATTTTAAAAAGGCTTTTCGGCGAAAGCATAAGAAGCCATTATCTGATGATAGCACAACAGTAAACAAAGAGGGTAGCATATTTCAACCTTGCAGGCGCTACACAAAACGCAGAAATAAAATATAAAACATGCATTACCTTTGACGAGCTTCTTTTGTTGGCACTCCAATATGTCCCATAAACATCAAAATGGGTCCTGTTGTTCGATTAATTCCTTCCAAATGTTCATTTATAAAGCGCGTTTGATCCAGAAAAAAACAGCTTCCAAAAAACGCAACGTCACGACAAAATAGTTCAAAAGTTGCCTATAAATTTTGCCAAAATATTTCAAACTACTTTTGTAATACAACTGTAGGTATTTTTAAACGTTCCTAATCGATCAAATTGTAGACGGGTCTATCTGTGGTCAATACAGGAAGACAACAAACCAACGCTACCTTTCACGTCTTGCGCAACTCTCAACAGTGTTACCCAGGTTCAAATTGGCCTACTTCTTCATTGCACAAATGAATAATCTCAACCAAATTCCAAAGACTGGTGACATCCAGTGGAAGCGGTAGGAACTGAAAACTAGTTCCTAAGAAATATCGTTTGCAAAGGAGAACTCACTGAACAGAGACGTCAAAAAAAAAATCTGAAAATTGGTCCTCTGGGTTTTGCCTGCTACATAAGTTCTGTTATACTCACAGACATGATTCAAACAGTTTTAGAAACGTCAGAGTGTTTTCTATCCAAATCTACTAATAATCTTATATTCTTGGCATGAGGAAGTTGAAATTAGGCACGCTATTTATCCAAAAGTGAAATCCCACAGTTATGTCAAGTTGGCTGGATGTCCTTTGGTTGGTGGACCATTCTTGATACACATAGGAAACTGTTGAGCGTGAAAAACCCATCAGCATTGCAGTTCTTTCTTTTTGTTACTTTTACCCCTTTTTGTGGTATCCAATTGGTAGTTACAGTCTTGTTTCATCACTGCAACTCCCGTATGGACTCGGGGGGGTCCAAAGTCGAGCCGTGCATCCTCCGAAACACAACCCAACCAAGCCGCACTGCTTCTTGACACAATGCCCGCTTAACCCGGAAGCCAGCCGCACCAATGTGTCGGAGGAAACACCTTGCGACCGTGCCAGCGTGCACTACGCCCAGGCCCGCCACAGGAGTCGCTAGTGAGCGATGGGACAAGGACATCCCTGCCGGCCAAACTCTCCCCTAACCCAGACGACACTGGGCCAAATGTGCGCCGCCCCATGGGTCTCCCGGTCGTGGCCGGCTCCTACAGAACCTGGACTCGAACCCAGAATCTCTAGTGGCACAACTAGCACTGCGATGCAGTGCCTTAGACCACTGTGCCACTCGGGAGGCCCAACGTTGCCGTTCTTGACAGAAACCGGTGCACCTATTACCATACCCCGTTCAAAGACACTTTAATGTTTAGTCTTTCATCTTCTGAATAGCACACATACACAATCCATGTTTGAATTGTCTCAAATCGTCCTACGACCCTGGGCCCTCTCCCTCCTACGACCCTGGGCCCTCCCCCTCCTCCTCTCCCTCCTACGACCCTGGGCCCTCCCCCTCTCCCTCCTACGACCCTGGGCCCTCCCCCTCTCCCTCCTACGACCCTGGGCCCTCCCCCTCCTCCTCTCCCTCCTATGACCCTGGGCCCTCCCCTCCTCCTCTCCCTCCTACGACCCTGGGCCCTCCCCCTCTCCCTCCTACGACCCTGGGCCCTCCCCTCCTCCTCTCCCTCCTATGACCCTGGGCCCTCCCCTCCTCCTCTCCCTCCTATGACCCTGGGCCCTCCCCCTCCTCCTCTCCCTCCTATGACCCTGGGCCCTCCCCTTCCTCCTCTCCCTCCTATGACCCTGGGCCCTCCCCTCCTCCTCTCCCTCCTATGACCCTGGGCCCTCCCCCTCCTCCTCTCCCTCCTATGACCCTGGGCCCTCCCCTCTCCCTCCTATGACCCTGGGCCCTCCCCCTCCTCCTCTCCCTCCTATGACCCTGGGCCACCCCCTCCTCCCCTCCCCCTCCCTCCTATGACCCTGGGCCCTCCCCCTCCTCCTCTCCCTCCTACGACCCTGGGCCCTCTCCCTCCCTACGACCCTGGGCCCTCCCCCTCCTCCTTATGACCAAGGGCCCTCCCCCTCCTTCCCTCCCTCCTAGGACTCTGGGCCCTCCCCTCCTCCTCTCCCTCCTATGACCCTAGGTCCTCCTCCTCTCCCTCCTATGACCCTGGGCCCTCAACCCTCCTCCCCTACCCCTCCTCCTCTCCCTCCTATGACCCTGGGCCCTCCCCCCTCCTCCTCTCCCTCCTATGACCCTGGGCCCTCAACCCTCCTCCCCTACCCCTCCTCCTCTCCCTCCTATGACCCTGGGCCCTCCCCCTCCTCCTCTCCCTCCTATGACCCTGGGCCCTCAACCCTCCTCCCCCCCCCCTCCTCCTCTCCCTCCTATGACCCTGGGCCCTCCCCCTCCTCCTCTCCCTCCTATGACCCTAGGCCCTCCTCCTCTCCTTCCTATGACCCTGGGCCCTCCCCCTCCTCTCCCTCCTACGACCCTGGGCCCTCCTCCCCCCTCCTTCTGACCAAGGGCCCTCCCTCCTCCTTCTGACCAAGGGCCCTCCTCCCCTCCTCCTTCTGACCCTGAGTCCTCCCCCTCCTCCCCTCCTCCTTCTGACCAAGGGCCCCCCCTCCTCCCCTCCACCTTCTGACCCTGGGCCCTCCCCTCCACCTTCTGACCAAGGGCCCTCCCCTCCACCTTCTGACCCTGGGCCCTCCCCTCTCCCCTCCCCCTCTCATGTCCCTGGGTCCTCCTCCCCTACCCCTCTCCCTCCTATGACCCTAGGCCCTCCCCCTCCTACCCTCCCTCCTATGACCAAGGGCCCTCCCCCCTCCTTCTGACTAAGGGCCCTCCCTCCTCCTATGACCCCGAGTCCTCCCCCTTCTCCAGTAGGCCCGCCCTTTGACCTGCTCTCATGCGTGCCCCCAGGTCTGTCCATGCACACGATGGCAGGAATGGGACCCCTGGTCTCGGGACGGATGACCCTGCACGGCATGGCGCCCACCGCCGTTCACTCTGTTCTCCTTGTCTCCAACCTCAACCCCGATGTGAGTGACCCCCTGTGACCCTGTCAATGTCCCCTCTATCCTCATTGTTTTCCTCCCTAATGGCTCCCTATTCCCTATATAGTGTACTACCTATTCCCTATATAGTGTACTACTTTTGACCAAAGCACTATGGGTTTTGTGTCTAAAGTAGTGCACCACATAGGGTATAGGGGGCCATTAGGGACTTAACGTGTTGAATAGAATTCTGCTGGGTCTTATTGGATTCTTCAGATAAGCAGCATTAGGGCTGAGCTACTGCTGCCTGGCTGGCTGGCTGGCTGGTTGGGTGGCTGGCTGGCTGGCTGGGTGGCTGGCTGCCTGACTAGCTGGGTGGCTGGCTGCCTGGCTGGCTGGTTGGGTGGGTGGGTGGCTGGCTGCCTGGCTGGCTGCCTGACTAGCTGGGTGGCTGGCTGCCTGCCTGGCTGGCTGGCTGGCTGGTTGGGTGGGTGGCTGGCTGCCTGGCTGGCTGGTTGGGTGGCTGGCTGGCTGCCTGGTTGGGTGGCTTGCTGCATGGCTGGGTGGCTTGCTGCCTGGGTGGCTGGCTGGCTGATGAAGTCATCAATATGAGACAAGGAAAGGAAATGGAACAGACTTGGTTGGCTACTGAGCCAATTTAATTAGAGAGCAATGTATATCACACCACACCAGTCTTAACTTAACCAGCTGACTGACTTGCTCATTCTTCTTCCTCTTTCTCCCTGCAGAGCATATCACCACACGAACTGTTCATCCTATTTGGTAAGGAGGCTTGGATTTATTATTGGCGGAAATATATTTATTAGATTTCATAAAGACAAGCATTGAAATGGGACAAATGTAGTAATGTCTTTGGTTGTTAGGCACTGCATAGCCTGCTTGTGTGGCTACCGTGGTTACCGTGACTAACAGTAACCACGGTAATCTGTGATTGGCTGATAAGGATACTTCCTGTCTAACCACTCATCCGGAATCTTCTCTGTTCTGTTCTATATATATACACACACACACACACACACACACACACCTCTATCTCCCTCTAACACACGGGACTAAACAATGCAGAGAAGTAATGCACTGTATGTGCCTCACACCTCTCTGCCCTCCCCCTTCTATCTCTCTCCCCCCTCCTCCCCCTCTCTCTCCTCCCTCCTCCCCCCCTTTCTCTCTGCCCTCCTCCTTCTATCTCTCCCTCCCCTCCTTCTCTCTCTCTAGGGGTGTATGGTGATGTGCATCGGGTCAAGATTCTGTTCAACAAGAAAGAGAATGCCTTAATCCAGATGGCCGACGCTACTCAGGCTCAGCTTGGTGAGAGGACAGATCCTACTGTTATAATACTGAGGACAGATCCTACTGTTTTAATACTGAGAGGACAGAACCTACTGTTTTAATACTGAGAGGACAGAACCTACTGTTTTAATACTGAGAGGACAGAACCTACTGTTTTAATACTGAGAGGACAGAACCTACTGTTTTAATACTGAGAGGACAGAACCTACTGTTTTAATACTGAGAGAACAGAACCTACTGTTATAATACTGAGAGGACAGATCCTACTGTTTTAATACTGAGAGGACAGAACCTACTGTTTTAATACTGAGAGGACAGAACCTACTGTTTTAATACTGAGAGAACAGAACCTACTGTTACAATACTGAGAGGACAGAACCTACTGTTTTAATACTGAGAGAACAGAACCTACTGTTTTAATACTGAGAGGACAGAACCTACTGTTTTAATACTGAGAGGACAGAACCTACTGTTTTAATACTGAGAGGACAGAACCTACTGTTTTAATACTGAGAGGACAGAACCTACTGTTTTAATACTGAGAGGACAGAACCTACTGTTTTAATACTGAGAGGACAGAACCTACTGTTATAATACTGAGAGGACAGAACCTACTGTTTTAATACTGAGAGGACAGAACCTACTGTTTTAATACTGAGAGGACAGAACCTACTGTTTTAATACTGAGAGGACAGAACCTACTGTTATAATACTGAGAGGACAGAACCTACTGTTTTAATACTGAGAGGACAGAACCTACTGTTTTAATACTGAGAGAACAGAACCTACTGTTTTAATACTGAGAGGACAGAACCTACTGTTTTAATACTGAGAGGACAGAACCTACTGTTTTAATACTGAGAGGACAGAACCTACTGTTATAATACTGAGAGGACAGAACCTACTGTTATAATACTGAGAGGACAGAACCTACTGTTTTAATACTGAGAGGACAGAACCTACTGTTTTAATACTGAGAGGACAGATGCTACTGTTATACTACTCAGGCACAGCTTGGTGAGACAACAGAATAGATCCCACTGTTACACTGAGACACCAGAACAGATCCCACTCAGAACAGATCCCACTGTTACACTGAGAGAACAGAACAGATCCCACTGTTACACTGAGACAACAGAACAGATCCCACTGTTACACTGAGACAACAGAACAGATCCCACGGTTACACTGAGAGAACAGAACAGATCCCACTGTTACACTGAGAGAACAGAACAGATCCCACTGTTACACTGAGACAACAGAACAGATCCCACTGTTACACTGAGACAACAGAACAGGTCCCACTGTTACACTGAGACAACAGAACAGATCCCACTGTTACACTGAGACACCAGAACAGATCCCACTGTTACACTGAGACAACAGAATAGATCCCACTGTTACACTGAGACACCAGAACAGATCCCACTCAGAACAGATCCCACTGTTACACTGAGAGAACAGAACAGATCCCACTGTTACACTGAGACAACAGAACAGATCCCACTGTTACACTGAGACAACAGAACAGATCCCACTGTTACACTGAGAGAACAGAACAGATCCCACTGTTACACTGAGACAACAGAACAGATCCCACTGTTACACTGAGACAACAGAACAGATCCCACTGTTACACTGAGACAACAGAACAGGTCCCACTGTTACACTGAGACAACAGAACAGATCCCACTGTTACACTGAGACAACAGAACAGATCCCACTGAGACAACAGAACAGATCCCACTGAGACAACAGAACAGATCCCACTGTTACACTGAGACAACAGAACAGATCCCACTGAGAGAACAGAACAGATCCCACTGTTACACTGAGACACCAGAACAGATCCCACTGTTACACTGAGACACCAGAACAGATCCCACTGTTACACTGAGACAACAGAACAGATCCCACTGTTACACTGAGACAACAGAACAGATCCCACTGTTACACTGAGACACCAGAACAGATCCCACTCAGAACAGATCCCACTGTTACACTGAGACAACAGAACAGATCCCACTGAGATAACAGAACAGATCCCACTGTTACACTGAGACAACAGAACAGATCCCACTGAGAGAACAGAACAGATCCCACTGTTACACTGAGACACCAGAACAGATCCCACTGTTACACTGAGACACCAGAACAGATCCCACTGTTACACTGAGACAACAGAACAGATCCCACTGTTACACTGAGACAACAGAACAGATCCCACTGAGACAACAGAACAGATCCCACTGTTACACTGAGAGAACAGAACAGATCCCACTGTTATACTGAGAGAACAGAACAGATCCCACTCAGAACAGATCCCACTGTTACACTGAGACAACAGAACAGATCCCACTGTTACACTGAGAGAACAGAAAAGATCCCACTGTTACACTGAGAGAACAGAACAGATCCCACTGTTACACTGAGACAACAGAACAGATCCCACTGTTACACTGAGACACCAGAACAGATCCCACTGTTACACTGAGAGAACAGAACAGATCCCACTGTTATACTGAGAGAACAGAACAGATCCCACTGTTACACTGAGAGAACAGAACAAATCCCACTGTTATACTGAGACACCAGAACAGATCCCACTCAGAACAGATCCCACTGTTACACTGAGACACCAGAACAGATCCCACTGTTACACTGAGACACCAGAACAGATCCCACTGAGACAACAGAACAGATCCCACTGTTACACTGAGAGAACAGAAAAGATCCCACTGTTACACTGAGAGAACAGAAAAGATCCCACTGTTACACTGAGAGAACAGAACAGATCCCACTGTTACACTGAGACACCAGAACAGATCCCACTGTTACACTGAGACACCAGAACAGATCCCACTGTTACACTGAGAGAACAGAACAGATCCCACTGTTACACTGAGACAACAGAACAGATCCCACTGAGAGAACAGAACAGATCCCACTGTTACACTGAGACAACAGAACAGATCCCACTGTTACACTGAGACAACAGAACAGATCCCACTGTTACACTGAGAGAACAGAACAGATCCCACTGTTACACTGAGACAACAGAACAGGTCCCACTGTTACACTGAGACAACAGAACAGATCCCACTGTTACACTGAGACACCAGAACAGATCCCACTGTTACACTGAGACACCAGAACAGATCCCACTGTTACACTGAGACAACAGAACAGATCCCACTGTTACACTGAGACAACAGAACAGATCCCACTGAGACACTGAGACAACAGAACAGATCCCACTGAGAGAACAGAACAGATCCCACTGTTACACTGAGACACCAGAACAGATCCCACTGTTACACTGAGACACCAGAACAGATCCCACTGTTACACTGAGACAACAGAACAGATCCCACTGTTACACTGAGACAACAGAACAGATCCCACTGTTACACTGAGACAACAGAACAGATCCCACTGAGACAACAGAACAGATCCCACTGAGACAACAGAACAGATCCCACAGTTACACTGAGAGAACAGAACAGATCCCACTGTTATACTGAGAGAACAGAACAGATCCCACTGTTATACTGAGACACCAGAACAGATCCCACTCAGAACAGATCCCACTGTTACACTGAGACAACAGAACAGATCCCACTGTTACACTGAGAGAACAGAAAAGATCCCACTGTTACACTGAGAGAACAGAACAGATCCCACTGTTACACTGAGACAACAGAACAGATCCCACTGTTACACTGAGACACCAGAACAGATCCCACTGTTACACTGAGAGAACAGATCCCACTGTTATACTGAGAGAACAGAACAGATCCCACTGTTACACTGAGAGAACAGAACAAATCCCACTGTTATACTGAGACACCAGAACAGATCCCACTCAGAACAGATCCCACTGTTACACTGAGACACCAGAACAGATCCCACTGTTACACTGAGACACCAGAACAGATCCCACTGAGACAACAGAACAGATCCCACTGTTACACTGAGAGAACAGAAAAGATCCCACTGTTACACTGAGAGAACAGAAAAGATCCCACTGTTACACTGAGAGAACAGAACAGATCCCACTGTTACACTGAGACACCAGAACAGATCCCACTGTTACACTGAGACACCAGAACAGATCCCACTGTTACACTGAGAGAACAGAACAGATCCCACTGTTACACTGAGACAACAGAACAGATCCCACTGAGAGAACAGAACAGATCCCACTGTTACACTGAGACACCAGAACAGATCCCACTGTTACACTGAGACACCAGAACAGATCCCACTGTTACACTGAGACACCAGAACAGATCCCACTGTTACACTGAGACACCAGAACAGATCCCACTGTTACACTGAGACAACAGAACAGATCCCACTGTTACACTGAGAGAACAGAACAGATCCCACTGAGACACTGAGACAACAGAACAGATCCCACTGAGAGAACAGAACAGATCCCACTGTTACACTGAGACACCAGAACAGATCCCACTGTTACACTGAGACACCAGAACAGATCCCACTGTTACACTGAGACAACAGAACAGATCCCACTGTTACACTGAGACAACAGAACAGATCCCACTGAGACAACAGAACAGATCCCACTGAGACAACAGAACAGATCCCACTGTTACACTGAGAGAACAGAACAGATCCCACTGTTATACTGAGAGAACAGAACAGATCCCACTGTTATACTGAGACACCAGAACAGATCCCACTGTTATACTGAGACACCAGAACAGATCCCACTGTTACACTGAGACACCAGAACAGATCCCACTGTTACACTGAGAGAACAGAACAGATCCCACTGTTACACTGAGACAACAGAACAGATCCCACTGAGAGAACAGAACAGATCCCACTGTTACACTGAGACAACAGAACAGATCCCACTGTTACACTGAGACAACAGAACAGATCCCAATGTTACACTGAGAGAACAGAACAGATCCCACTGTTACACTGAGACAACAGAACAGGTCCCACTGTTACACTGAGACAACAGAACAGATCCCACTGTTACACTGAGACACCAGAACAGATCCCACTCAGAACAGATCCCACTGTTACACTGAGAGAACAGAACAGATCCCACTGTTACACTGAGACACCAGAACAGATCCCACTGTTACACTGAGACACCAGAACAGATCCCACTGAGACAACAGAACAGATCCCACTCAGAACAGATCCCACTGTTACACTGAGACACCAGAATAGATCCCACTGTTACACTGAGAGAACAGAACAGATCCCACTGAGACAACAGAACAGATCCCACTGAGACAACAGAACAGATCCCACTGTTACACTGAGAGAACAGAACAGATCCCACTGAGACAACAGAACAGATCCCACTGAGACACTGAGACAACAGAACAGATCCCACTGTTACACTGAGACACCAGAACAGATCCCACTGAGACAACAGAACAGATCCCACTGAGACACCAGAACAGATCCCACTGTTACACTGAGACACCAGAACAGATCCCACTGTTACACTGAGACAACAGAACAGATCCCACTGTTACACTGAGACACCAGAACAGATCCCACTGTTACACTGAGACACCAGAACAGATCCCACTGAGACAACAGAACAGATCCCACTCAGAACAGATCCCACTGTTACACTGAGACACCAGAATAGATCCCACTGTTACACTGAGAGAACAGAACAGATCCCACTGTTACACTGAGAGAACAGAATAGATCCCACTGTTACACTGAGAGAACAGAACAGATCCCACTGTTATACTGAGACACCAGAACAGATCTCACTGTTACACTGAGACACCAGAACAGATCCCACTGAGACAACAGAACAGATCCCACTGTTACACTGAGACAACAGAACAGATCCCACTGAGACACCAGAACAGATCCCACTGTTACACTGAGACACCAGAACAGATCCCACTGTTACACTGAGAGAACAGAATAGATCCCACTGTTACACTGAGAGAACAGAACAGATCCCACTGAGACAACAGAACAGATCCCACTGAGACAACAGAACAGATCCCACTGTTACACTGAGAGAACAGAACAGATCCCACTGAGACAACAGAACAGATCCCACTGAGACACTGAGACAACAGAACAGATCCCACTGTTACACTGAGACACCAGAACAGATCCCACTGAGACAACAGAACAGATCCCACTGAGACAACAGAACAGATCCCACTGAGACAACAGAACAGATCCCACTGAGACACCAGAACAGATCCCACTGTTACACTGAGACACCAGAACAGATCCCACTGTTACACTGAGACAACAGAACAGATCCCACTGAGACACCAGAACAGATCCCACTGTTACACTGAGACAACAGAACAGATCCCACTGAGACAACAGAACAGATCCCACTGTTACACTGAGACACCAGAACAGATCCCACTGTTACACTGAGACAACAGAACAGATCCCACTGTTACACTGAGACAACAGAACAGATCCCACTGAGACAACAGAACAGATCCCACTGTTACACTGAGACAACAGAACAGATCCCACTGAGACACCAGAACAGATCCCACTGTTACACTGAGACAACAGAACATATCCCACTGAGACAACAGAACAGATCCCACTGTTACACTGAGACACCAGAACAGATCCCACTGTTACACTGAGACAACAGAACAGATCCCACTGTTACACTGAGACACCAGAACAGATCCCACTGTTACACTGAGACACCAGAACAGATCCCACTCAGAACAGATCCCACTGTTACACTGAGAGAACAGAACAGGTCCCACTCAGAACAGATCCCACTGTTACACTGAGACACCAGAACAGATCCCACTCAGAACAGATCCCACTGTTACACTGAGACACCAGAACAGATCCCACTCAGAACAGATCCCACTCAGAACAGATCCCACTGTTACACTGAGACAACAGAACAGGTCCCACTCAGAACAGATCCCACTGTTACACTGAGAGAACATAACAGATCCCACTGTTACACTGAGACACCAGAACAGATCCCACTTAGAACAGATCCCACTGTTACACTGAGACACCAGAACAGATCCCACTGAGACAACAGAACAGATCCCACTCAGAACAGATCCCACTGTTACACTGAGACACCAGAATAGATCCCACTGTTACACTGAGAGAACAGAACAGATCCCACTGTTACACTGAGACACCAGAACAGATCTCACTGTTACACTGAGACACCAGAACAGATCCCACTGAGACAACAGAACAGATCCCACTGTTACACTGAGACAACAGAACAGATCCCACTGTTACACTGAGACACCAGAACAGATCCCACTGTTACACTGAGAGAACAGAACAGATCCCACTGAGACAACAGAACAGATCCCACTGTTACACTGAGAGAACAGAACAGATCCCACTGAGACAACAGAACAGATCCCACTGAGACACTGAGACAACAGAACAGATCCCACTGTTACACTGAGACACCAGAACAGATCCCACTGAGACAACAGAACAGATCCCACTGAGACAACAGAACAGATCCCACTGAGACACCAGAACAGATCCCACTGTTACACTGAGACACCAGAACAGATCCCACTGTTACACTGAGACAACAGAACAGATCCCACTGAGACACCAGAACAGATCCCACTGTTACACTGAGACAACAGAACAGATCCCACTGAGACAACAGAACAGATCCCACTGTTACACTGAGACACCAGAACAGATCCCACTGTTACACTGAGACAACAGAACAGATCCCACTGTTACACTGAGACAACAGAACAGATCCCACTGTTACACTGAGACAACAGAACAGATCCCACTGAGACAACAGAACAGATCCCACTGTTACACTGAGACAACAGAACAGATCCCACTGAGACACCAGAACAGATCCCACTGTTACACTGAGACAACAGAACAGATCCCACTGAGACAACAGAACAGATCCCACTGTTACACTGAGACACCAGAACAGATCCCACTGTTACACTGAGACAACAGAACAGATCCCACTGTTACACTGAGACACCAGAACAGATCCCACTGTTACACTGAGACACCAGAACAGATCCCACTCAGAACAGATCCCACTGTTACACTGAGAGAACAGAACAGGTCCCACTCAGAACAGATCCCACTGTTACACTGAGACACCAGAACAGATCCCACTCAGAACAGATCCCACTGTTACACTGAGACACCAGAACAGATCCCACTCAGAACAGATCCCACTGTTACACTGAGACACCAGAACAGATCCCACTCAGAACAGATCCCACTGTTACACTGAGACAACAGAACAGGTCCCACTCAGAACAGATCCCACTGTTACACTGAGAGAACAGAACAGATCCCACTGTTACACTGAGACACCAGAACAGATCCCACTCAGAACAGATCCCACTGTTACACTGAGACACCAGAACAGATCCCACTCAGAACAGATCCCACTGTTACACTGAGACACCAGAACAGGTAAACATATAAACGAACGTGAAAATATGATATCATAACATATTGTGATAATGTATTATATCTCTATAAAATGTTCAGAACAAGGAATTAGACACCATTTTCTTTTGGTCAATCACTAAGGGCTGGTTTACCAGACGCACATTTAAACTAGTCCTGAATCTCCATTGAAAGGGCTTGTTAGTCGAGGCTTAATCTGTCCAGGAAACCAGTCGTAAACGGAAACATTCTGTACACTTCTCTGACCTGGCCCCTTCTCCTCTCCCTGGTTCTGTCATCTACTGCAAATGGCCAGCAGACATGCATAGCTAGCTGTGTCAGGCTGTACTGTGTCTGACTGTCTCGTCTCCTCTCCCTGCTTCTCTAATCTACTGCAAATGGCCAGCAGACATGCATAGCTAGCTGTGTCAGTCTGTACGGTGTCTGACTCTTCTCCTCGTCTCCTCTCCCTGGTTCTCTAATCTACTGCAAATGGCCAGCAGACATGCATAGCTAGCTGTGTCAGTCTGTACGGTGTCTGACTCTTCTCCTCGTCTCCTCCAGCAATGTCCCACCTGAACGGCCAGCGGCTGCACGGCAAGGTGATCAGAGTGACCATCTCTAAGCACCAGACGGTCCAACTGCCCAGGGAGGGACAGGAAGACCAGGGCCTCACTAAAGACTTCAGCGGCTCCCCGCTACACCGCTTCAAGAAGCCTGGATCCAAGAACTTTCAGAACATCTTCCCTCCCTCTGCCACCCTCCATCTATCCAACATCCCGTGAGATTCACTTTACGTCCCCCTCTCTCTCTCCAACTATACCTCCCCCTCTCCAACTATACCTCCCTCCTCTCCCTCTATCCAACTACACCTCCCTACTCTCCCTCCCCAACTATATCTCCCTCTTCCCCCTCTCCAACTATATCTCCCTCTATACCTAGCTTCATGCTGAATGGACATCTGAAAGCCTAGGTAGGCCCAGGGTAGCCTAGTGGTTAGAGTGTTGGACTAGTAACCGAAAGGTTGCAAGTTCAAATCCCCGAGCTGACAAGGTACAAATCTGTCATTCTGCCCCTGAACAGGCAGTTAACCCACTGTTCCTAGGCCGTCATTGAAAATAAGAATTTGTTCTTAACTGACTTGCCTGGTTAAATAAAGGTAAATTTTTTAAAATTAATTAAAAGACTAGCTCCATGCTGAATGGACATCTGGAAGCCTAGGTAGGCCTATAGACTAGCTCCATGCTGAATGGACATCTGGAAGCCTAGGTAGGCCTATAGACTAGCTCCATGCTGAATGGACATCTGGAAGCCTAGGTAGGCCTATAGACTAGCTCCATGCTGAATAGACATCTGGAAGCCTAGGTAGGCCTATAGACTAGCTCCATGCTGAATAGACATCTGGAAGCCTAGGTAGGCCTATAGACTAGCTCCATGCTGAATAGACATCTGGAAGCCTAGGTAGGCCTATAGACTAGCTCCATGCTGAATGGACATCTGGAAGCCTAGGTAGGCCTATAGACTAGCTCCATGCTGAATGGACATCTGGAAGCCTAGGTAGGCCTATAGACTAGCTCCATGCTGAATGGACATCTGGAAGCCTAGGTAGGCCTATAGACTAGCTCCATGCTGAATGGACATCTGGAAGCCTAGGTAGGCCTATAGACTAGCTCCATGCTGAATGGACATCTGGAAGCCTAGGTAGGCCTATAGACTAGCTCCATGCTGAATGGACATCTGGAAGCCTAGGTAGGCCTATAGACTAGCTTTCCTAACTGACTGTGTATATTTGTTCCTAACTTCCCTGAACAGTTGCATATCACAGGGGCTATTCGATGCTAATGCAGTCCGCCACATGATGTTTTTGTGCTGGTCGAGGGCAGTCAGGTCTGGAGTGAACCAAGGGCTCTATCTGTTCTTAGTTCTACATTTCTTGAATGGAGCATGCTTATTTAAGACGGTGAGGAAATCACTTTAAAAAAAAAACTACTGACAGAATGAGGTCAATATCCTTCCAGGATACCCGGGCCAGGTCAATTAGAATTTATTTTTTTAACCTTTATTTTACTAGGCAAGTCAGTTAAGAACAAATTCTTATTTTCAATGACGGCCTAGGAACAGTGGGTTAACTGCCTGTTCAGGGGCAGAACGACAGATTTGTACCTTGTCAGCTCGGGGATTCGAACTTGCAACCTTATGGTTACTAGTTCAACACTCTAACCACTAGGCTACCCTGCTCGCTGAAGTGTTTTAGGGAGCGTTTGACAGTGATGAGGGGTGGTCTTATTGGGCAAGTTACCGCAAGGTGGTCTATTTCAATGGAGATAATATACATGATGTTAATAATATACATTCCTTCCCTTGTGACCCGTCTGTCTCCGTCCAACAGCCCGTCTGTAACAGAGGACGTCCTAAAGGACCTTTTCTCTGGACCTGGATACACAGTCAAGGCCTTCAAGTTCTTCCAGTAAGTTCTCTTTCAGACACCTACAGTACTTCTACTTCTTCAATATATCTGCAATACACAGCATACGTGTTCTAACGAGTGTAAACCTAGAGCAGGTCCTGTATGTTTACATCTATCTAGTTCAGGGCTCTCCAACCCTGTTCCTGGAGAGATACCATCCTGTAGGTTTACATCTATCTAGACCATTGGCTCTCCAACCCTGTTCCTGGAGAGATACCATCCTGTAGGTTTACATCTATCTAGACCATTGGCTCTCCAACCCTGTTCCTGGAGAGATACCATCCTGTAGGTTTACATCTATCTAGACCATTGGCTCTCCAACCCTGTTCCTGGAGAGATACCATCCTGTAGGTTTACATCTATCTAGTCCAGGGCTCTCCAACCCTGTTCCTGGAGAGATACCATCCTGTAGGTTTACATCTATCTAAACCATTGGCTCTCCAACCCTGTTCCTGGAGAGATACCATCCTGTAGGTTTACATCTATCTAGTTCAGGGCTCTCCAACCCTGTTCCTGGAGAGATACCATCCTGTAGGTTTACATCTATCTAGACCATTGGCTCTCCAACCCTGTTCCTGGAGAGATACCATCCTGTAGGTTTACATCTATCTAGTCCAGGGCTCTCCAACCCTGTTCCTGGAGAGATACCATGCTGTAGGTTTACATCTATCTAGTCCAGGGCTCTCCAACCCTGTTCCTGGAGAGATACCATCCTGTAGGTTTACATCTAGTCCAGGGCTCTCCAACCCTGTTCCTGGAGAGATACCATCCTGTAGGTTTACATCTATCTAGACCATTAGCTCTCCAACCCTGTTCCTGGAGACATACCCTCCTGTAGGTTTACATCTATCTAGAACAGGACTCTCCAACCCTGTTCCTGGAGACATACCGTCAGCCAATTATCTGCAGTCTGCCGAATATCACATTCAACATGAATAAACATTAGACATGGCAAAATGTATAGAATTGCAAGAACATTTACTTCACTCCACTTTCTCTGCACTATACTCATGATTTTGAATGAATTTTCCTTTGGAGATCTATTTATCTAACCATCCATCCACCTACCTATCTTATCCTGTCTGTCTGTCTGTCTGTCTGTCTGTCTGTCCTCTCAGGAAAGACCGGAAGATGGCTCTGATCCAGTTGGGTTCAGTGGAGGAGGCCATCCAGGCCCTGATCGACCTCCACAACCACGACCTGGGAGAGAACCATCACCTCCGCGTGTCCTTCTCCAAGAGCACCATCTGACCCGCCTGAACCCCCACTTCCCCACCCCTAAGGCCCCACTCCTGGGCTGGGCTAGCGGGAGTGAGGGACAGAATGACCCACTTTGACTTAAAAACAACAGACAATTGACTAGTTTAGATGATATTGTTGAGTAATAGACTACTGTAATGCAAGGCCTTCAGATAGAGACAGAGCTGGTCTGGAAGGAGTGATGGTTGATTTATTCAGGGCAGGGAAGAGAACAGAGAGTCGGGATGAGTTGGCATGGTGCATCATTAAATCCTTAAATAGGACCCTAACCCACGGGATGGGAGAGAGGTATTCAACTCTCCTTTATCTGGCATTATAGGACCCTAACCCACAGGATGGGAGAGAGGTATTCAACGCTCTTGGGAGGTTTCTGCCAAGTATATCACAGACACACCAATCATTGAATACTTGACACTTAGCCCTGCTATACAATCAAGTTGCACAATATGCATGAGTTATGAAAGCTCACCTGCAACTCACCACCTACAGACCCACCACCTACAGACCCACCTACAGACCCACCTACAGACCCACCACCTACACACCCACCTACAGACCCACCACCTACAGACCCACCTACAGACCCACCACCTACAGACCCACCTACAGACCCACCACCTACGGACCCACCACCTACAGACCCACCTACAGACCCACCACCTACAGACCCACCTCCTACAGACCCACCTCCTACAGACCCACCTACAGACCCACCTACAGACCCACCACCTACACACCCACCTACAGACCCACCACCTACAGACCCACCTACAGACCCACCACCTACACACCCACCTACAGACCCACCTACAGACCCACCACCTACAGACCCACCTCCTACAGACCCACCACCTACACACCCACCTACACACCCACCTACAGACCCACCACCTACAGACCCACCTACAGACCCACCTACAGACCCACCACCTACAGACCCACCTACAGACCCACCACCTACAGACCCACCACCTACAGACCCACCTACAGACCCACCACCTACAGACCCACCTCCTACAGACCCACCTACAGACCCACCACCTACAGACCCACCTCCTACAGACCCACCTACAGACTCACCACCTACAGACCCACCTACAGACTTAAATAGGACCCTAACCCACGGGATGGGAGAGAGGTATTCAACTCTCCTTTATCTGGCATTATAGGACCCTAACCCACAGGATGGGAGAGAGGTATTCAACGCTCTTGGGAGGTTTCTGCCAAGTATATCACAGACACACCAATCATTGAATACTTGACACTTAGCCCTGCTATACAATCAAGTTGCACAATATGCATGAGTTATGAAAGCTCACCTGCAACTCACCACCTACAGACCCACCACCTACAGACCCACCTACAGACCCACCACCTACACACCCACCTACAGACCCACCACCTACAGACCCACCTACAGACCCACCACCTACAGACCCACCTACAGACCCACCACCTACGGACCCACCACCTACAGACCCACCTACAGACCCACCACCTACAGACCCACCACCTACAGACCCACCTCCTACAGACCCACCTCCTACAGACCCACCTACAGACCCACCTACAGACCCACCTACAGACCCACCACCTACACACCCACCTACAGACCCACCTACAGACCCACCACCTACACACCCACCTACAGACCCACCTACAGACCCACCACCTACAGACCCACCTCCTACAGACCCACCACCTACACACCCACCTACACACCCACCTACAGACCCACCACCTACAGACCCACCTACAGACCCACCTACAGACCCACCACCTACAGACCCACCTACAGACCCACCACCTACAGACCCACCACCTACAGACCCACCTACAGACCCACCACCTACAGACCCACCTCCTACAGACCCACCTACAGACCCACCACCTACAGACCCACCTACAGACCCACCTCCTACAGACCCACCACCTACAGACCCACCTACAGACCCTCCTACAGACCCACCTACAGACCCACCTACAGACCCACCACCTACAGACCCACCACCTACAGACCCACCTACAGACTCACCACCTACAGACCCACCACCTACAGACCCACCACCTACAGACCCACCTCCTACAGACCCACCTACAGACCCACCACCTACAGACCCACCTACAGACTCACCACCTACAGACCCACCTACAGACTCACCACCTACAGACCCACCTACAGACTCACCACCTACAGACCCACCACCTACAGACCCACCACCTACAGACCCACCTACAGACTCACCACCTACAGACCCACCTCCTACAGACCCACCTACAGACTCACCACCTACAGACCCACCTACAGACTCACCACCTACAGACCCACCTCCTACAGACCCACCTACAGACTCACCACCTACAGACCCACCTACAGACTCACCACCTACAGACCCACCTACAGACTCACCACCTACAGACTCACCACCTACAGACCCACCACCTACAGACCCACCACCTACAGACCCACCTACAGACTCACCACCTACAGACCCACCTCCTACAGACCCACCTACAGACTCACCACCTACAGACCCACCTACAGACTCACCACCTACAGACCCACCACCTACAGACCCACCACCTACAGACCCACCTACAGACTCACCACCTACAGACCCACCTCCTACAGACCCACCTACAGACTCACCACCTACAGACCCACCTACAGACTCACCACCTACAGACCCACCACCTACAGACCCACCTACAGACTCACCACCTACAGACCCACCTCCTACAGACTCACCACCTACAGACCCACCACCTACAGACCCACCACCTACAGACCCACCACCCACAGACAGACTCACCACCTACAGACCCACCACCTAAAGGCCAGACACTTAGACATGATTGACACGGTGAACCTGACTCCTTACTGGATGAGAACCAGGCACTTCTAGCTGTATCGCCTTGTTACAATACAACTGAAGCACCAACCCCCTCTACTCCTTACTGTTACATTATAACTGAAGCACCAACCCCCTCTACTCCTTATTGTTACATTATAACTGAAGCACCAACCCCCTCTACTCCTTACTGTTACATTATAACTGAAGCACCAACCCCCTCTACTCCTTACTGTTACATTATAACTGAAGCACCAACCCCCTCTACTCCTTACTGTTACATTATAACTGAAGCACCAACCCCCTCTACTCCTTACTGTTACATTATAACTGAAGTACCAACCCCCTCTACTCCTTAACTAACAGCACACCAACGTCATGTAGTGGTGAACTGTGAACATCATTGTCGTTTAAACCACGTGTACCAGTAGTCTGGCAACTCTTCAGTTACTGGATGAGAATAAACGGATGAATCCGAGACACATGTTGAACGGTTATCATCACGGACACGGAGGAAGGATCGAAGGGCTGATGAAGCCGATAGCAACGCTCCTCCTGACCAATGGGCCGCCTCCATTTCAAGTAACATTAGGACATTGATTGAGGGGGACCAATGATCAGGCCTCCTCTTCTGTGACGTCACGGTGTGACATCATCATGGTGCGACGCTGAGTATCAGAGAAGCTCAGCTAAACACTACTCCACCATAACACCAACAACAGCTGTTTTGTTCTGTTTAACAGTGATGGTTATCATTGAAATGTCAAAAAAGAGAGAAAACAGTTAAACGACTCCTTGTGGAAGGCCGGCATGTCCTTGTCCTGTCGCGGTATAACGACTCCTTGTGGCAGGCCGGCATGTCCTTGTCCTGTCGCGATATAACGACTCCTTGTGGCAGGCCGGCATGTCCTTGTCCTGTCGCGATATAACGACTCCTTGTGGCAGGCCGGGCGGCATGTCCTTGTCCTGTCGCGATATAACGACTCCTTGTGGCAGGCCGGCCGGCATGTCCTTGTCCTGTCGCGATATAACGACTCCTTGTGGCAGGCCGGCCGGCATGTCCTTGTCCTGTCGCGATATAATGACTCCTTGTGGCAGGCCGGGCGGCATGTCCTTGTCCTATCGCGATATAACGACTCCTTGTGGCAGGCCGGCCGGCATGTCCTTGTCCTGTCGCGATATAACGACTCCTTGTGGCAGGCCGGCATGTCCTTGTCCTATCGCGATATAACGACTCCTTGTGGCAGGCCGGGCGCCTGCAAGCTGACTTCAGTCACCAGCTGGACGATGTTTCCCCCGACACATTGGTGCGGATGGCTTTTGGGTTAAGCAAGCAGTGCGGCTTGGCGGGGTCGTGTTTCAGGAGGACGCATGGCCCTTGACCTTTGCCTCTCTCGAGTCCGTAGGGAAGTTTCAGCGATGGGACTGTAACTACGGAACTCTTGTTTTCCGTTGCAAACAGCTTTTCTACTTTGTACACTACTGAATATGACCCAAGCCAACTGGCCCACACCGGACTGCACAGCTCCGTTTGGCTGGAGGACAAGCTCTGCTGAGAGGGGAATGGACATGTGAATGTCCCAAATAGCACCCTATTCCCTATCCAGTACACAAAGTAGTGCACTAAATATGGAATATGTTGCCATTTGGGATGCATCCCATGTCTGTCTGTCTGGCTCCCATAACGATGGTCTCTCTGTCTGTCTGGCTCCCATAACGATGGTCTGTCTGTCTGGCTCCCATAACAATGGTCTGTCTGGCTCCCATAACGATGGTCTGTCTGTCTGAGTCCCATAACGGTGGTCTTTCTGGCTGTGAAGCTCCCATAATGATCATCTGTCTGTCTAGCTCCCGTAATGATGGCCTGTCTGGCTCCCATAACGATGGTCTGTCTGGCTTCCATAACGATGGTCTGTCTGTCTGGCTCCCATAACGATGGTCTGTCGGTCTGTCTGGCTCCCACGATGGTCTGTCTAGCTCCCGATCTGACTGGCTCCCGTAACAATGGTCTGTCTGGCTCCCGTAACAATGGTCTGTCTAGCTCCCGTAATGATGGTCTGTCTGGCTCCCATAACGATGGTCTGTCTGTCTCCCATAACGATGGTCTGTCTAGCTCCCATAACGATGGTCTGTCTGGCTCCTATAACGATGGACTGTCTGTCTGGCTCCCTTAACAATGGTCTGTCTGTCTGTCTCCCATAACAATGGTCTGTCTGGCTCCCATAACGATGGTCTGTCTGGAACCCATAACGAGGGTCTGTCTGTCTGGCTCCCATAACGATGGTCTGTCTGTCTGTCTGTCTGGCTCCCAAAACGATGGTCTGTCTGGCTCCCGTAACAATGGTCTGTCTGGCTCCCATAACAATGGTCTGTCTGGCTCCCATAACCATGGTCTGTCTGGCTCCCATAACCATGGTCTGTCTGGCTCCCATAACCATGGTCTGTCTGGCTCCCATAACCATGGTCTGTCTGGCTCCCATAACCATGGTCTGTCTGGCTCCCATAACCATGGTCTGTGGATGATGGGAATAACAGTGGATCTGTTTGTTAGCCCTGATCTGACATCTTTAACTCGATTCAAACGTTTTCTATTTTCTTCAACAGATGAGCGCTTCGGTGTCCTGGCACTTATGGCCTTGTTCTACCTTGTTATTACTCCCTCTGTCCCCGATCCTGTACCTCTCCTTGTTCTACCTTGTTATTACTCACTCTGTCCCCGATCCTGCCCCTCTCCTTGTTCTACCTTGTTATTACTCACTCTGTCCCCGATCCTGTCCCTCTCCTTGTTCTACCTTGTTATTACTCACTCTGTCCCCGATCCTGTCCCTCTCCTTGTTCTACCTTGTTATTACTCACTCTGTCCCCGATCCTGCCCCTCTCCTTGTTCTACCTTGTTATTACTCACTCTGTCCCCGATCCTGTCCCTCTCCCTGTTCTACCTTGTTATTACTCACTCTGTCCCCGATCCTGTCCCTCTCCTTGCTCTCTTCTGGGTGTCCACCTCTCCATCCCACACAGTGAGCAGAGTGAATTGGCTTCCCTCTCTTTCGCCTTGCAGTTTTACAGACCCACCTAAGAGAGTGTAAACCAATGTACGCCTGGCATGAGATGTGACACTGAGTTGTGCTTCAGTCCAAGTGCTGTGTCCTTCAGAAACCAAGAGATGAGCCATGTGGATTCCCTTCTAGAACTAGAAGGAGAAATAGAATGGATTCCTTCTAATTCTATGGGTTCTCTCCAGGTCCAGGCCAGGTGCTGTCTGTCTGTCTGTCTGTCTGTCTGTGTCTGTCTGTCTAGTGCTGCTGTGTTCTAGCCTTAACATTCCAAGCAGGGTCATGTGGACCCGCTGAGTAGCATTCTGGGTAATTTAGGACTGTGTCAACTAACCTCAGCCCATGTCATGTCTCATAATAGCCAGGGGAAGAAGAATGCTAATAAAAAATATCCGTAAGGCAAGAGATAAATGCAACGGTAAATGCTTCTACAATTTAAAAAAAAATATTTAAAAATCAATTGAAATAATTGTTTTGAAGTTTACAATCTTAACAAAAAGCAGAACTATTCAAGTCTATATCCTAAATGATTGTCAAGATTCTTTAAGGAAAAAGAAAAAGTTACTTCATTTTTTTGGGGGTCATTTGTTCTTTTTTCTAGAAGAGAAGAAAAGTCACATGAAAACCTCACTATAATCAGACAAGAAATCAGAATCATATTTACTGTGTATTTACTTCACTTCTTATTACGTGCCTTATGATGTAACGTGTTCATAATCAATAGGTTTTATAGGGTGTCTGTCTATCAAATCGCACCCTATCCCCTATATGATGCATTCATTTAAACTAGTGCACTAGATAGGGAATAGGGTGTAATTTGAGACGGACACTATCCTATGACAGATTTGATTCATGTAGAGAACTGTGTTTTATATGTTGGCTGTTATTATATGATCTTTTTGAAATGGAAGTTAATGTTTGGTGCTTTGAGTGCACTTCTTAGAGAAATGAAGAGGAAACTCTGAAATACCACAGTGTGTACCGTGGGCCTCTCTATCCCTGTAGGTGTTTTAACACATTTATCACAGTCATTATTTCAAAGTTTGAACACTTATTCAAAGTCTTACACTTATTTGGGACTTGGATGTAGGCATGTATAACGTGCTGTTACTCGCTTTAGGTTTTCATTCTAGTTTTATTAGCTCGCTTGGCCAAGCAGTTCTGCAGCGGCATCCTCAGAATGCCTTGTTATTACAATTTATTGAAGAAAATACGGATCGTTTAACAAATCCGGTGGGGTCCAAAAAAAAAGGGGCTTAGGTTTCAACAGTAAAAGTGAAACCAGTTTCTACAGTTAGAAGTGAAGCCAGTTTCAACAGTAAAAGTGAAACCAGTTTCTACAGTTAGAAGTGAAGCCAGTTTCTACAGTGGACGTGAAGCCAGTTTCTACAGTTAGAAGTGAAACCAGTTTCTACAGTTAGAAGTGAAGCCAGTTTCTACAGTTAGAAGTGAAGCCAGTTTCTACAGTTAGAAGTGAAGCCAGTTTCTACAGTAGAAGTGAAGCCAGTTTCTACAGTTAGAAGTGAAGCCAGTTTCTACAGTAGAAGTGAAACCAGTTTCTACAGTTAGAAGTGAAGCCAGTTTCTACAGTGGACGTGAAGCCAGTTTCTACAGTTAGAAGTGAAGCCAGTTTCTACAGTAGAAGTGAAGCCAGTTTCTACAGTTAGAAGTGAAGCCAGTTTCTACAGTAGAAGTGAAACCAGTTTCTACAGTTAGAAGTGAAGCCAGTTTCTACAGTGGACGTGAAGCCAGTTTCTACAGTTAGAAGTGAAACCAGTTTCTACAGTTAGAAGTGAAACCAGTTTCTACAGTAGAAGTGAAACCAGTTTCTACAGTTAGAAGTGAAGCCAGTTTCTACAGTTAGAAGTGAAGCCAGTTTCTACAGTTAGAAGTGAAACCAGTTTCTACAGTAGAAGTGAAACCAGTTTCTACAGTTAGAAGTGAAGCCAGTTTCTACAGTTAGAAGTGAAGCCAGTTTCTACAGTTAGAAGTGAAGCCAGTTTCTACAGTTAGAAGTGAAGCCAGTTTCTACAGTAGAAGTGAAACCAGTTTCTACAGTTAGAAGTGAAACCAGTTTCTACAGTAGAAGTGAAGCCAGTTTCTACAGTTAGAAGTGAAGCCAGTTTCTACAGTTAGAAGTGAAACCAGTTTCTACAGTTAGAAGTGAAACCAGTTTCTACAGTTAGAAGTGAAGCCAGTTTCTACAGTTAGAAGTGAAACCAGTTTCTACAGTTAGAAGTGAAACCAGTTTCTACAGTTAGAAGTGAAGCCAGTTTCTACAGTTAGAAGTGAAGCCAGTTTCTACAGTTAGAAGTGAAACCAGTTTCTACAGTAGAAGTGAAACCAGTTTCTACAGTAGAAGTGAAGCCAGTTTCTACAGTTAGAAGTGAAGCCAGTTTCTACAGTGGACGTGAAACCAGTTTCTACAGTAGAAGTGAAACCAGTTTCTACAGTTAGAAGTGAAACCAGTTTCTACAGTTAGAAGTGAAGCCAGTTTCTACAGTTAGAAGTGAAGCCAGTTTCTACAGTTAGAAGTGAAACCAGTTTCTACAGTTAGAAGTGAAGCCAGTTTCTACAGTGGACGTGAAACCAGTTTCTACAGTTAGAAGTGAACTATTGTTCTAGTATGTTTGTAGTGAGCTGATTACACAATACACATTGAGGGACAATCAGTGGTAGTGTTTCCCTCAATGACTGAAAGATGCTGGGGTACCAAAATGGTACCCTATTCCCTATATAGTGCACTACTGTTGACTGGTTATCAGTTCATTTTAAAATACACCTGGATAGATAGAATAACATTCTACCCTAACGTACATAGCCTATGTGATACGTACGTTACCTAGGTTCACTTATTCCTCTGATGTTGAGGCCCACAACAACCCTCTCAGGTCATTTCAGGTTTTCCTCCATTTTGCTGTTTTTGAGTGAAGCTTGTTTTTAGAAAATCTCCCATCTTGTCTTCTTTTTAGCTGTAATCTTATTTGACTTGTTGCTCATATTATTCATCAGAGGGTATTTTTCATTTGATCTGCAGTGATAACGTGTTTCATTACAATATTTTCTTTAAAAAGGTAAAAAAAAAAAAACTGGTTATGGTTGTCTGTCGCTCTGTTTTTCACAACAACAGTCGTTTGTTTTTCTTGTTGCTGAAAACCCCTGAGGATGTGTCCTCAGTAGCAACCTATGTTCTATATATAGTGCAGTACTTCTGACCCGGGCACTGACCTCGGCCCAATGCTGTTGGGTGCATCAAAAACAGTGAGGAATAGTATACAGGGAATAGGACTGTGGTGTCTGAGGGCTGGTTCAGACTGTGAACCTCATAAACCACCATCCTGGTTATTTATGCAGAAGTCTTAGTTTAACTCGGGTCACAGGGAGTTTAAGTGACGCCCTGGACCAGAGCTACTGAGCTGCCTCGGTCGTGGTCTTCATCCTACCTATCTTTCCGTGGATTGATTCTCTCACGTCTCATAGGCGATGTTATTGGAAACATTTTTCATTTCTGAACGGGAAATAAGCCAGACTCTAAACCTTTTGTATCGTCGTGAAAGCGGGTGATTCTAGAATGTCTGAATGTTCTATGTCTCTCTGACCTTCAGATCGAACCACACGGCACTCTCTACATCTCTGTCCCGACTGAATAGTTTCAAGGTTTGCAATCCCAAATGGCACCCTGTTCCCTATGTAGGGCCACTGGTAAAAAGTAGTGCACTAAATGGGGAATAGGGTGACATTTGGGAGGTGGACCAAGCCACGTCTTAACTCAGGCAGCATAGTTCAGCCATGATGAAAGATTTTATGCCTTCTTTTCAATTGTGACTAACATTTTACATTATCAAACGGGCTGAGACACTAAAATCCTCATGTTTTTGTTTTATACTGAATCATCACAAACAACAAAAAAACAAACCGGACCAAAGTTGATGTGCCTTTCATTGAATCTGTTATTCATCTCCTTGTTCCATTCTCCATCACTACTATTCAAATGAAAGTCCGTCATTGCTCAAGACGAGATCGTCGCTTCCATCAAAATAAAACGGAGTCCATTCCTAGCCTGGTCCAACCAGACTGAACGCTGTGCTCACTACAGAAATGTAATGATATCAGGTTGGATACCAGGCTTTGCCCATTTGCTCCCACTTACCCTCAAAACACACAAAAAAACGAACTAAATGTAACCTTTAGCACTGAAACCAAAGGAATTGATTCCTCTATTAGAACGAACTGTCACGATGACAGAGTAGCGTCCTTCGCTGGACCCGGGCTCGAGTCCCGCACGGGGCCACCCCTCGAGTTCGCTACAGTAGATTTGCTTTACCGTGGCGCTTTGCGTCCAGACTCAGAGATTCTGATGAATGTTTTAAGTGTTTCCTGACATTACTTTAAATCACTGAATTATATGGGAGACAATTAAGAAATTCAATTGATTTCCTGTTCCATTATTATTAAAGGGAGAAATGATACATTTTAAAGAGCCTTATATTTGCACAGCACCCAGTCAGCGCGCAGCCCCAGTCAGCGCGCATCCCAAATGGGACTCTATCCCCTATTTACGTTCCCCAATGAGTGCTATCTGTTGGCGACGGGGTTTCATTTGGGACGTCGTAGTATCTCTTCTGATCTGATTTCATTCTGGTTTTCTTTTTTGTGTTTTTCTTCGTCTCATCACGGCAAGTCTTGATAACAGACCTGGGTTTCTATTCCATCCGTATTGGGGAGATTCGGCCTTAACATCGCGATTTCGTTTAAACGTCAACGTTCCCGCGTTAGCGTTTTAGTGGAGGCTGCGTTCTCGGTAAACGCCGCCTGTGTCGGCTCAATCAGAAAATGACCTTTTAATTTTAACGCTTCAGCGATACAGACTGAACGGAGACTAAAGCTAATAGTCCAATGTTTCACTACCAAAATAAACAACAAATGCTGTAATCAAACATGTCCTTTTTTTTCTAGTCTGGCCAAGAAAAAGGTTAATGAGGCCAAGATCGCTACAAACAACAAGACATGAACGTTTTATATATTTTTTTGTATTTGAAGATGATGAGCACATGGAAAAAAACAACTTGTCTTGTGTATTTTGATATAATACCAAGTTTGATTTGTAAAGCAGTGTGTGTGACGTCGTGGGGATGGAAGGTTTGTGGTGAGAAACAACAGGTTTCCTTTACGAGTTGATGTAATTAAAATGCAAATAGATTACAACTATTAAAGAAACATATTTTCACATTTTTTTTTTTTGCGGTGCACGGTTGAGTGGAGTTTCTGTATTTTATATAGAAACATTTTCATTCATGTTTTTTGAATTGATTATAACTATGATTATCATAATCCTTATTATAATCATTACACCAGAATCCCAACTATAATTGTAGCATGCCTTGAATAAATGTCATGACCTCTGTACTGTCCTCAGTCCTCCAGTCTTCCTGTCTTCTTGGCTCTCCCTCACACGCTCTCAATCAAACCAGTCTCAACTGTGTGTCTGTAATGGCACCCTATGCCCTATATAGTGCACTACATGTAACGGCTCCAAACTGACTGTCCTTTTACCCAATCACACTGCTCACCTCTACAAACGGACTTGTCCTTTTACCCAATCACACTGCTCACCTCTACAAACTGACTGTCATTTTACCCAATCACACTGCTCACCTCTACAAACGGACTGTCCTTTTACCCAATCACACTGCTCACCTCTACAAACTGACTTGTCCTTTTACCCAATCACACTGCTCACCGCTACAAAGCACCAACTGTCTATTCTGTTCTGCCCTCTAAAGGCAACACCCCATAATTGTTTTTGTGTTTTTATTTACGGATCTCCATCCTCTCCCTGGGGACCAAACAGGAAACAACACATTATTACACCACTACGTACAGTTGAAGACGGAAGTTTACACACACTTAGGTTGGAGTAATTAAATCTCGTTTTTCAACCACTCCACAAATGTCTTGTTAACAAACTATAGTTTTGGCAAGTCGGTTTGGACATCTACTTGGTGCATGACAAAAGTAATTTTTCCCCAAAAAATTTACAGACAGATTATTTCACAATTGTCACTGTATCACAATTCCAGTTGGTGAAAAGTTTACATACACTAAGTCTACTGTGCCTTTAAACAGCTTGGAAAACTACAGAAAATGAAGTCATGGCTTTAGAAGCTTCTGATAGGCTAATTGACATCATTTGAGTCAATTGTGGATGTATTTCAAGGCCTACCTTCAAACTCGGTGCCTCTTTGCTTGACATCATGGGAAAATCAAAATAAATCAGCCAAGACCTCAGAAAAGAAATTGTAGACCTCTACAAGTCTGGTTCATCCTTGGGAGCAATTTCCAAACGCCTGAAGGTACCACGTTCATCTGTACAAACAATAGTATGCAAGTATAAACACCATGGGACCACGCAGCCGTCATACCGCTCAGGATGGAGACGTGTTCTGTCTCCTAGAGATGAACGTACTTTGGTGAGAAAAGTGCAACTCAATCCCAGAACAACAGAAAAGGACCCTGTGAAGATGCTGGAGGAAACAGGTACAAAAGTATCTATATCCACAGTAAAACGAGTCCTATATCTACATAACTTGAAAGGCTGCTCAGCAAGGGAAGAAGCCACTGCTCCAAAACCACCATGAAAAAGGGTTAGGGTTAGGCTACGGTTTGATTGTACTTTTTGGAGAAATGTCCTCTGGTCTGATGAAACAAAAATAGAACTGTTTGGCCATAATGACCATCGTTATGTTTGGAGGAAAAAAGGGGGATGCTTGCAAGCCGAAGAACACCATCCCAACTGTGAAGCACGGGTGTGGCAGCATCATGTTGTGGGTGCTTTGCTGCAGGAGGGACTGGTGCACTTCACAAAATAGATGGCATCATGAGGTAGTAAAATGATGTGGAACTTTATTGAAGCAACATCTCAAGATATCAGTTAAAGCTTGGTCGCGAATGGGTCTTCGAAATGAACAATGACCCCAAACATACTTCCAAAGTTGTGGCAAAATGGCTTAATGGACAACAAAGTCAAGGTATTGGAGTAGCCATCACAAAGCCCTGACCTCAATCCTATAGAAAATGTGTGGACAGAACTGAAAAAGTGTGTTTGAGCAAGGAGGCCTACAAACCTGACTCAGTTACACCAGCTCTGTCAGGAGGAATGGGCCAACATTCACTCAATTTATTGTGGGAAGCTTGTGGAAGGCTACCCGAAACGTTTGACCCAAGTTAAACAATTTAAAGGCAATGCTACCAAATACGAATTGAGTGTATGTAAACTTCTGACCCACTGGGAATGTGATGAAAGAAATAAAAGCTGAAATAAATTATTCTCTCAAATAATATTCTGACATTTCACATTCTTAAAATAAAGTGGTGATCTTAACTGACCATTTTTACGAGGATTAAATGTCAGGAATTGTGAAAAACTGAGTTTAAATGTATTTGGTTAAGGTGTATGTAAACTTCCGACTTCAACTGTACAATACAATACAACACATTATTACACCACTACTCTACCACTACATATCTACAATACAATACATTATTACACCACTACTCTACCACTACATATCTACAATACAATACATTATAACACCACTACATATCTACAATACAATACATTATTACACCACTACTCTACCACTACATATCTACAATACAATACATTATTACACCACTACATATCTACAATACAATACATTATTACACCACTACTCTACCACTACATATCTACAATACAACACATTATAACACCACTACTCTACCACTACATATCTACAATACAATACATTAGTACACCACTACTCTACCACTACATATCTACAATACAATACATTATTACACCACTACTGGGACCACTACATATCTACAATACAATACATTATTACACCACTACATATCTACAATACAATACATTATTACACCACTACTCTACCACTACATATCTACAATACAATACATTATTACACCACTACTCTACCACTACATATCTACAATACAATACATTATTACACCACTACATATCTACAATACAATACATTATAACACCACTACTCTACCACTACATATCTACAATACAATACATTATTACACCACTACTCTACCACTATATATCTACAATACAACACATTATTACACCACTACTCTACCACTACATATCTACAATACAATACATTATTACACCACTATATATCTACAATACAATACATTATTACACCACTACTCTACCACTACATATCTACAATACAACACATTATTACACCACTACTCTACCACTACATATCTACAATACAATACATTATTACACCACTACTCTACCACTACATATCTACAATACAATACATTATTACACCACTACTCTACCACTACATATCTACAATACAATACATTATAACACCACTACTCTACCACTACATATCTACAATACAATACATTATTACACCACTACATATCTACAATACAATACATTATTACACCACTACTCTACCACTACATATCTACAATACAATACATTATTACACCACTATATATCTACAATACAATACATTATTACACCACTACTCTACCACTACATATCTACAATACAATACATTATAACACCACTACTCTACCACTACATATCTACAATACAATACATTATTACACCACTACATATCTACAATACAATACATTATTACACCACTACTCTACCACTACATATCTACAATACAATACATTATAACACCACTACTCTACCACTACATATCTACAATACAACACATTATTACACCACTACATATCTACAATACAATACATTATTACACCACTACTCTACCACTACATATCTACAATACAATACATTATAACACCACTACTCTACCACTACATATCTACAATACAACACATTATAACACCACTACTCTACCACTACATATCTACAATACAATACATTATAACACCACTACATATCTACAATACAATACATTATTACACCACTACTCTACCACTACATATCTACAATACAACACATTATAACACCACTACTCTACCACTACATATCTACAATACAATACATTATAACACCACTACTCTACCACTACATATCTACAATACAATACATTATTACACCACTACATATCTACAATACAATACATTATTACACCACTACTCTACCACTACATATCTACAATACAATACATTATAACACCACTACATATCTACAATACAATACATTATTACACCACTACTCTACCACTACATATCTACAATACAACACATTATAACACCACTACTCTACCACTACATATCTACAATACAATACATTATAACACCACTACTCTACCACTACATATCTACAATACAATACATTATTACACCACTACATATCTACAATACAATACATTATTACACCACTACTCTACCACTACATATCTACAATACAACACATTATTACACCACTACTCTACCACTACATATCTACAATACAATACATTATAACACCACTACATATCTACAATACAACACATTATAACACCACTACTCTACCACTACATATCTACAATACAATACATTATTACACCACTGCTACCACTACATATCTACAATACATTATTACACCACTACTCTACCACTACATATCTACAATACAATACATTATTACACCACTAGTACCACTACATATCTACAATACATTATTACACCACTACTCTACCACTACATATCTACAATACATTATTACACCACTACTCTACCACTACATATCTACAATACAACACATTATTACACCACTACTCTACCATACATATCTACAATACAAACATTATTACACCACTTCTACCACTACATATCTACAATACAACACATCATTACACCACTACTCTACCACTACATATCTACAATACAATAATTATTACACCACTACTCTACCACTACATATCTACAATACAATACATTATTACACCACTACTCTACCACTACATATCTACAATACAACACATTATTACACCACTACTCTACCACTACATATCTACAATACAATACATTATACACCACTATACCACTACATATCTACAATACAATACATTATTACACCACTACATATCTACAATACAATACATTATTACAGCACTACTCTACCACTACATATCTACAATACAATACATTATTACACCAACTCTACCACTACATATGGCATACATACATTATGTACTCTGGGTACATATCTACAATACAACACATTATAACACCACTGGTACATTCTACAATACAATACATTATTGGCATCTCACTACATATCTACAATACAAACATTATGACTCTACCACTACATATCTACAATACAACACATTATAACACCACTATCTACCACTACATATCTACAAACAACACATTATAACACCACTACTCTAACTACATATCTACAATACAACACATTATAACACCACTACTCTACCACTACATATCTACAATACAATACATTATTACACCACTACTCTACCACTACATATCTACAATACAATACATTATAACACCACTACTCTACCACTACATATCTACAATACAACACATTATTACACCACTACTCTACCACTACATATCTACAATACAACACAACACATTTTTGGAGGAAAAAGGGGGAGGCTTGCAAGCAGCCAAAGAACACCATCACAACCGTGAAGCACGGGGGTGGCAGCATCATGGAAGTTTGCCCCAGGTAAATGGGGTAACGGGTTGCCGTAACAACAATAATAATAATGCTGTTTCTGCCAAGGCTATGTACCATTCCTTATATGAGGGAGGGTCCTCCTCCCTCCAGTGTCTCAATATGGCTGGCTGTGGTTAGAGCATCTTTTAGCCAGTTTAAACATGAGCTTCTCAGTCTATCAAAATCATTAGTGATATTCAATAATAGGAAAGCAGGATTTTGCAGGTATTGTGGTATCCAGATTATCCCTAATATTTTCCATTACCTTCTGCCAAAAAGGTATGTAAAGTTTGGACAGTCACAGAACATATGAATCATGTCACCTGTACTTGACTGGATAGACTGCAGCATAGACTGGATTCTATCAAACCTATTCTGTTCAACCTCAGAGAAGTTCAATAAATCCTATTGAACACTTTAAATTGAATCAGCTTGGACCAGGCATCTCTCATAGGAAGGAGCAGGCATCTCTCATAGGAAGGAGCAGGCATCTCTCATAGGAAGGAGCAGGCATCTCTCATAGGAAGGAGCAGGCATCTCTCATAGGAAGGAGCAGGCATCTCTCATAGGAAGGAGCAGGCATCTCTCATAGGAAGGAGCAGGCATCTCTCATAGGAAGGAGCAGGCATCTCTCATAGGAAGGAGCAGGAAGGCACCAGGCATCTCTCATAGGAAAGAGCAGGCTCTCATAGGAAGGAGCAGGCATCTCTCATAGGAAGGATCTCTCATAGGAAGGAGCAGGCATCTCTCATAGGAAGGACCAGGCATCTCTCATAGGAAGGACCAGGCATCTCTAGGAAGGAGCAGGCATCTCTCATAGGAAGGAGCAGGCATCTCTCATAGGAAGGACCAGGCATCTCTCATAGGAAGGAGCAGGCATCTCTCATAGGAAGGAGCAGGCATCTCTCATAGGAAGGACCAGGCATCTCTCATAGGAAGGACCAGGCATCTCTCATAGGAAGGAGCAGGCATCTCTCATAGGAAGGAGCAGGCATCTCTCATAGGAAGGAGCAGGCATCTCTCATAGGAAAGAGCAGGCATCTCTCATAGGAAGGACCAGGCATCTCTCATAGGAAGGAGCAGGCATCTCTCATAGGAAGGAGCAGGCATCTCTCATAGGAAGGACCAGGCATCTCTCATAGGAAGGAGGCATCTCTCAGGCATCTCTCATAGGAAGGAGCAGGCATCTCTCATAGGAAGGACCAGGCATCTCTCATAGGAAGGACCAGGCATCTCTCATAGGAAGGAGCAGGCATCTCTCATAGGAAGGAGCAGGCATATCTCATAGGAAGGACCTGGCATCTCTCATAGGAAGGAGCAGGCATCTCTCATAGGAAGGACCAGGCATCTCTCATAGGAAGTAGCAGACATCTCTCATAGGAAGGACCAGGCATCTCTCATAGGAAGTAGCAGACATCTCTCATAGGAAGGAGCAGGCATCTCTCATAGGAAGGAGCAGGCATCTCTCATAGGAAGTAGCAGACATCTCTCATAGGAAGGAGCAGGCATCTCTCATAGGAAGGAGCAGGCATCTCTCATAGGAAGGAGCATCTGTTGTACTCTTATATTCTACTCCTCCTCTCCAGATGTTACCTCCAGGTCTTTTTCCCCCATACGGCTTTTAGGCCCTTACAAGTTCCCCCAAGTCCACCTATAAATTGGCTATATGTAAGCTCTGCAGGTATGTGGTAATTGACAAAGGATTTCTATCTTAACACGTATATCAGAATGTACAGAAAATGTCTTGTTATTCTGTCCTACCTTAAAATATACCATCTCTGAACTGGAGAAATCTCCAAAAGTCTTGTTTCTCTGTAAATTATACTTGGACTTTAGTTCTTCAAAAGAGGTAAAGGTGTTTTCTTGATAGAGACAACCAATGTTCTCTATCCCCTTTCTATACCAGCCTTTCCAGGAAACCATGTGTCCCCCTAGTTTAATTGTAGTTCCATAATGAAGCAGAGCTTGTCAAGAAAGGTGAAGATTTCTCTCATGAATCTGACTCCATATATGTCTTTGTATGGGACATTATTGCATTCTGCAGTCCCACATTTTGTTGACTCAAATAATCTGATGCTCCGAATGGGGAATTGAGTTCCTCTTCCATGTCCACCCAAATTGGCCTATTAGAGTTCTCAATAAAGAGAGAGCCTATTAGAGTTCTCAATAAAGAGAGAGCCTATTAGAGTTCCCAATAAAGAGAGAGCCTATTAGAGTTCTCAATAAAGAGAGAGCCTATTAGAGTTCTCAATAAAGAGAGAGCCTATTAGAGTTCTCAGTAAAGAGAGAGCCTATTAGAGTTCTCAGTAAAGAGAGAGCCTATTAGAGTTCTCAGCGAAGAGAGAGCCTATTAGAGTTCTCAGTGAAGAGAGAGCCTATTAGAGTTCTCAGTGAAGAGAGAGCCTATTAGAGTTCTCAGTGAAGAGAGAGCCGATTAGAGTTCTGATAGAGAAATTCTAAATTACTCTATGCTTTAATTGCCAAAACCAATTTCACACTCGTTTCTATTCATTAATGAGGTGTAAGTTCATTAATTATGCATGAAGTAGATCGAGACCAGTCTTAAAAGCCAGGTAAAGAGCGTTTAATTCCAGAGAGTACTGAATGCTTACACACATTTCCACAGGTTATAAACTGAAAATGACGTCAGCGTTTTCCAAACGTTCCGTTTCACAAACAGAGGGCCCCTCTAACTTTCAAGCCTCCGCGTTATCAGCACGAAGTCAAGGCCAGTCAGCATAAATCAACATTCCCGACCATTTGGAGATGGCCCGTTCCCACCACCTGGAGATTTGTACAACTGAATGAACTAAGGAACAGACCTATTATTGTTACTAACTCCTGACTACATTATATACAATTGGGAAAGGGAGCAAGAGGGATAACTCACATGTACCGTACATTATAGCATTTGGACTAGTCAGTTTCTGATTGGAATGTATACATAATTAGTCATTTCAACCATATTTTCCTCTATCAAGTTCTCAGCAAAGAGAGAGCCTATTTGAGTTCTCAGTAAAGAGAGAGCCTATTAGAGTTCTCAGTAAAGAGAGAGCCTATTAGAGTTCTCAGCAAAGAGAGAGCCTATTTGAGTTCTCAGTGAAGAGAGAGCCTATTAGAGTTCTCAGTGAAGAGAGAGCCTATTAGAGTTCTCAGTGAAGAGAGAGCCGATTAGAGTTCTGATAGAGAAATTCTAAATTACTCTATGCTTTAATTGCCAAAACCAATTTCACACTCGTTTCTATTCATTAATGAGGTGTAAGTTCATTAATTATGCATGAAGTAGATCGAGACCAGTCTTAAAAGCCAGGTAAAGAGCGTTTAATTCCAGAGAGTACTGAATGCTTACACACATTTCCACAGGTTATAAACTGAAAATGACGTCAGCGTTTTCCAAACGTTCCGTTTCACAAACAGAGGGCCCCTCTAACTTTCAAGCCTCCGCGTTATCAGCACGAAGTCAAGGCCAGTCAGCATAAATCAACATTCCCGACCATTTGGAGATGGCCCGTTCCCACCACCTGGAGATTTGTACAACTGAATGAACTAAGGAACAGACCTATTATTGTTACTAACTCCTGACTACATTATATACAATTGGGAAAGGGAGCAAGAGGGATAACTCACATGTACCGTACATTATAGCATTTGGACTAGTCAGTTTCTGATTGGAATGTATACATAATTAGTCATTTCAACCATATTTTCCTCTATCAAGTTCTCAGCAAAGAGAGAGCCTATTTGAGTTCTCAGTAAAGAGAGAGCCTATTAGAGTTCTCAGTAAAGAGAGAGCCTATTAGAGTTCTCAGCAAAGAGAGAGCCTATTTGAGTTCTCAGTAAAGAGAGAGCCTATTAGAGTTCTCAGTGAAGAGAGAGCCTATTAGAGTTCTCAGTGAAGAGAGAGCCTATTAGAGTTCTCAGTGAAGAGAGAGCCGATTAGAGTTCTCAGTAAAGAGAGAGCCTATTTGAACAGCTACAGAGGCTTCTTGATATAATGGCATGTTAGGGAGCTTTAATCCTCCCTTCTCAGTCGTTTCCTGTAATCTCGCTCGTTTCCTCCTGGACCTTTTACTGACCCAAATAAACTCAGTAATCATTTTGTCTATGGATTTTTAAAAAAAGTATTGACAGGTATGGACAGTGGTAACATGCTGATGATGTAATTCTGTATCCTACCCCATAATGAGATTTATAGCTTAGTCCAGCTCTTAAACTGGAGCTGGATTTTGTTCAATAGTGGGTCAAGGTTTTCAGAAATCGTGTTTTCTCGACCAGGATTTAAATGGATCCCCAGGTACCTCAGGTTTTTAGGGACTCATTGAATTCTCCAGCTGAGTAAGTCATTTCTCAGACATTGTTTTTACAGGTGCATTACTTCAGATTTGGTCCAGTTTACTTTATAGCCCGATATCTCTGAGAATGCATTTACTAGGTCCATTAAAAGGTTTTTATGGAGGGTTGGGAGTCTGACATGAATAGTAATATGTTGTCTGCATAAAGCAGTAGTTTATTCTACCTCCCATATTAACCCCTGGACTGATGCAGCCTAATGGCTTCGGCTAGTGGTTCTATTGCTGTAATAAATAGGAGAGGTGACAGACAGTCACCTTGTTTCGTAGTCTAACAGATCGTAGTCTGTTAGTGACTACTATGGATTTGGGCTCATTGGACATAAATGAAATAATATTCTGAAAACCCCGTTTTACCACTGGGTGCTTGTAATGGGGCGGTCGAGCCAATTTCTGTCTTCTTCTGTTAGTTTAGGAAGTCGCAAATTCTGAAAGAATGACTCTGCTTTCTGTATATCTAAAAGGAATGTCTGAAGTATAAAGGTCCCGATAGAAGTCTCTAAATATGTTGTTTATTTGTTTATGATTGGTAATCAGCTTGCTCGGTCTTGTTTCTGATTCCACCTACTTGTCGATCTGCTTCTCCAAATTTCAATTGATTTTCTGCCTTTTCACCTGATTCATACCACCTCTGCTTCAGTTCAGTTCTGAATATTCCTGCTTTTTTTTATTTAATTAAGTATTGAACCAATTTGACCTGTCCAGCGTTTGGAGCTCTGTTTCAAGTTGATCCATGTTCTGTTCGTCTAACTTCTTAATAGTAGCTTATCGTTGTATCATTACTCCGCGTATGTAAACATTAGGATGCATGGTTTCCCAGACATGTACCTGTTTCGCACTGTAAGAGGCTGGTGTTCATTCGCCAAACATTTACATTTTCCTATTCAAACGGTCAGATCAATGGGTCTGTCATAGCTATCGTGCCCACACTGCAAGCACCCACTTTATGAGAGATCAGAAAGTAGTCGATGCGTGAATAAACAGCCCATTTGAAAAGAATCCCGAGGAGTTGGATTGATCTCCATATATAATAAAGACCAGCATCTTTACACAGTGTTTTAATTTCTTCTTTAGTTTTAAGAGCTCCTGGTTAGACCTGTTTTGGATTTGTCTAAAAATGCATCAGGGACCTGATTATAGTAATGCCCTGGTACCAGGGGAAAGTCACCAATATCCAGTAATATATTTATAAGCAGTCTGGGGTCTTCCTCATTCGGAGCATAAATATTACCCAATATTATATTTTGTTCTGAAACTTTCACCAATAAAATCAAGATTCATCCCTCGTTGTCCTTAAAAACCTCTTATGGCTGCAATCCCATTAACGGGATGGATATGACAACAGCCAGTGAAAGTGCAGGGCGCCAAATTCAAAACAATAGAAATCTCATAATTAACATTCCTCAAACATACATGTATTTTATACCGTTTTAAAGGTAATCTTGTTGTTAATCCCACCACAGTGTCCGATTTCAAATAGGCTTTACAGCGAAAGCACCACAAACGATTATGTTAGGTCACCACCAAGCCACAGAAAAACACAGCCATTTTTCCAGCCAAAGAGAGGAGTCACAAAAAGCACAAATAGAGAAATGATGAATCACTAACCTTTGATGATCTTCATCAGATGACACTCATAGGACTTCATGTTACACAATACATGTGTTTTGTTTAAGTTCATATTTATATAAAAAAAATCTGAGTTTACATTGGCGCATTACTTTCACTATTTCCAAAAACATCCAGTGATTTTGTATAGCCACATCAATTCAACAGAAATACTCATCATAAATGTGATGAAAATACAAGTTATACACATGGAATTATAGATATACCTCTCCTTAATGCAACCGCTGTGTCAGATTTCAGAAAAACTTAATGGAAAAAGCAAACCATGCAATAATCTGAGACAGCACTCAGAAAAAGAAAAAAAATCCGCCATTTTGGAGTCAACAGAAATAACATTATAAATATTCCCTGACCTTTGATGATCTTCATCAGAATGCACTCCCAGGAATCCTAGTTCCACAAGAAATGCTTGATTTGTTTGATAATGTCCATTATTTATGTCCAAGTAGCTACTTTTGTAGGTATACAAACCCAAACGCTCGTGCAGGTCCCGCATAACGTCCAGACAAAAACTTCAAGAAGTTATATTACAGGTCCTAGAAACATTTCAAACGAAGTATAGAATCAATCTTTAGGATGTTTTTATCATAAATCTTCAATAAAGTTCCAACCGCAGAATTCCATTGTATGTAGGAAAGCCATGGAACGCAGGTCGCTAATCATGTGAATTGCGCATGACCAGCCCTTGGCTCTCTGCCAGACACCTGGCTCATTCAGCTCCACAACACAGTAGAAGCCTCATTCAAGTTTCTAAAGACGGTTGACATCTAGCGGAAGCCCTAGGAAGTGCAACTTCATCATTATCCCACTGTGAATTCAATAGGGGCTGGCTTGAAAATCGACCAACCTCAGATTTCTCACTTCCTGTTTGGATTTCTCAGATTTTTGCCTGCATATGAGTTCTGTTATACTCACAGACATCATTCAAACAGTTTCAGAAACTTCAGAGTGTTTTCTATCCAAATCTACTTATTATATGCTTATATTAGCAACGGGGACTGAGAAGCAGGCAGTTTACTCTGGGTACCTTTCATCCAAGCTACTCAATACTGCCCCTGCAGCCATAATACATTTTTAAACTATTTTTCCACTTGAACATGTACAGTATACTTCTGTTTTGGACAATAGAATAGAGACCTCTCTTTTTTTGTTGAATGTATTATGGAGCATCCTTTAGTTAAGCACTGCCCACCCATCTGTCTCCCACCCTGGGATAATCCTTTAGTTAAGCACTGCCCACTCATCTGTCTCCCACCCTGGGAGCATCCTTTAGTTAAGCACTGCCCACTCATCTGTCTCCCACCCTGGGATAATCCTTTAGTTAAGCACTGCCCACCCTGGGATAATCCTTTAGTTAAGCACTGCCCACCCATCTGTCTCCCACCCTGGGATAATCCTTTAGTTAAGCACTGCCCACCCATCTGTCTCCCACCCTGGGATAATCCTTTAGTTAAGCACTGCCCACCCATCTGTCTCCCACCCTGGGATAATCCTTTAGTTAAGCACTGCCCACCCATCTGTCTCCCACCCTGGGATAATCCTTTAGTTAAGCACTGCCCACCCATCTGTCTCCCACCCTGGGATAATCCTTTAGTTAAGCACTGCCCACCCATCTGTCTCCCACCCTGGGATAATCCTTTAGTTAAGCACTGCCCACCCATCTGTCTCCCACCCTGGGATAATCCTTTAGTTAAGCACTGCCCACCCATCTGTCTCCCACCCTGGGATAATCCTTTAGTTAAGCACTGCCCACCCATCTGTCTCCCACCCTGGGATAGCATCCTTTGGGATAATCCTTTAGTTAAGCACTGCCCACCCATCTGTCTCCCACCCTGGGATAATCCTTTAGTTAAGCACTGCCCACCCATCTGTCTCCCACCCTGGGATAATCCTTTAGTTAAGCACTGCCCACCCATCTGTCTCCCACCCTGGGATAATCCTTTGTTAAGCACTGCCCACCCATCTGTCTCCCACCCTGGGATAATCCTTTAGTTAAGCACTGCCCACCCATCTGTCTCCCACCCTGGGATAATCCTTTAGTTAAGCACTGCCCACCCATCTGTCTCCCACCCTGGGATAATCCTTTAGTTAAGCACTGCCCACCCATCTGTCTCCCACCCTGGGATAATCCTTTAGTTAAGCACTGCCCACCCATCTGTCTCCCACCCTGGGATAATCCTTTAGTTAAGCACTGCCCACCCATCTGTCTCCCACCCTGGGATAATCCTTTAGGCATACCCATCTGTCTCCCACCCTGGGATAATTTAGTTAAGCACTGCCCACCCATCTGTCTCCCACCCTGGGATAATCCTTTAGTTAAGCACTGCCCACCCATCTGTCTCCCACCCTGGGATAATCCTTTAGTTAAGCACTGCCCACCCATCTGTCTCCCACCCTGGGATAATCCTTTAGTTAAGCACTGCCCACCCATCTGTCTCCCACCCTGGGATAATCCTTTAGTTACCCAGTCTCCCACCCTGGGATAACTGCCCACCCATCTGTCTCCCACCCTGGGATAATCCTTTAGTTAAGCACTGCCCACCCATCTGTCTCCCCCTGGGAGCATCCTGGGATCTGTCTCCCACCCTGGGATAATCCTTTAGTTAAGCACTGCCCACCCATCTGTCTCCCACCCTGGGATAATCCTTTAGTTAAGCACTGCCCACCCATCTGTCTCCCACCTGGGATAATCCTTTAGTTAAGCACTGCCCACCCATCTGTCTCCCACCCTGGGATAATCCTTTAGTTAAGCACTGCCCACCCATCTGTCTCCCACCCATCCTTTGTTAAGCACTGCCCACCCATCTGTCTCCCACCCTGGGATAATCCTTTAGTTAAGCACTGCCCACCCATCTGTCTCCCACCCTGGGAGCATCCTTTAGTTAAGCACTGCCCACCCATCTGTCTCCCACCCTGGGATAATCCTTTAGTTAAGCACTGCCCACCCATCTGTCTCCCACCCTGGGATAATCCTTTAGTTAAGCACTGCCCACCCATCTGTCTCCCACCCTGGGATAATCCTTTAGTTAAGCACTGCCCACCCATCTGTCTCCCACCCTGGGAGCATCCTTTAGTTAAGCACTGCCCACCCATCTGTCTCCCACCCTGGGAGCATCCTTTAGTTAAGCACTGCCCACCCATCTGTCTCCCACCCTGGGATAATCCTTTAGTTAAGCACTGCCCACCCATCTGTCTCCCACCCTGGGATAATCCTTTAGTTAAGCACTGCCCACCCATCTGTCTCCCACCCTGGGATAATCCTTTAGTTAAGCACTGCCCACCCATCTGTCTCCCACCCTGGGATAATCCTTTAGTTAAGCACTGCCCACCCATCTGTCTCCCACCCTGGGAGCATCCTTTAGTTAAGCACTGCCCACCCATCTGTCTCCCACCCTGGGAGCATCCTTTAGTTAAGCACTGCCCACCCATCTGTCTCCCACCCTGGGATAATCCTTTAGTTAAGCACTGCCCACCCATCTGTCTCCCACCCTGGGATAATCCTTTAGTTAAGCACTGCCCACCCATCTGTCTCCCACCCTGGGATAATCCTTTAGTTAAGCACTGCCCACCCATCTGTCTCCCACCCTGGGATAATCCTTTAGTTAAGCACTGCCCACCCATCTGTCTCCCACCCTGGGAGCATCCTTTAGTTAAGCACTGCCCACCCATCTGTCTCCCACCCTGGGCATCCTTTAGTTAAGCACTGCCCACCCATCTGTCTCCCACCCTGGGAGCATCCTTTAGTTAAGCACTGCCCACCCATCTGTCTCCCACCCTGGGAGCATCCTTTAGTTAAGCACTGCCCACCCTGGGATAATCTGTCTCCCACCCTGGGATAATCCTTTAGTTAAGCACTGCCCACCCATCTGTCTCCCACCCTGGGATAATCCTTTAGTTAAGCACTGCCCACCCATCTGTCTCCCACCCTGGGAGCATCCTTTAGTTAAGCACTGCCCACCCATCTGTCTCCCACCCTGGGATAATCCTTTAGTTAAGCACTGCCCACCCATCTGTCTCCCACCCTGGGATAATCCTTTAGTTAAGCACTGCCCACCCATCTGTCTCCCACCCTGGGATAATCCTTTAGTTAAGCACTGCCCACCCATCTGTCTCCCACCCTGGGATAATCCTTTAGTTAAGCACTGCCCACCCATCTGTCTCCCACCCTGGGATAATCCTTTAGTTAAGCACTGCCCACCCATCTGTCTCCCACCCTGGGATAGCACTGCCCACCCATCTGTCTCCCACCCTGGGATAATCCTTTAGTTAAGCACTGCCCACCCATCTGTCTCCCACCCTGGGATAATCCTTTAGTTAAGCACTGCCCACCCATCTGTCTCCCACCCTGGGATAATCCTTTAGTTAAGCACTGCCCACCCATCTGTCTCCCACCCTGGGATAATCCTTTAGTTAAGCACTGCCCACCCATCTGTCTCCCACCCTGGGATAATCCTTTAGTTAAGCACTGCCCACCCATCTGTCTCCCACCCTGGGATAATCCTTTAGTTAAGCACTGCCCACCCATCTGTCTCCCACCCTGGGATAATCCTTTAGTTAAGCACTGCCCACCCATCTGTCTCCCACCCTGGGATAATCCTTTAGTTAAGCACTGCCCACCCATCTGTCTCCCACCCTGGGATAATCCTTTAGTTAAGCACTGCCCACCCATCTGTCTCCCACCCTGGGATAATCCTTTAGTTAAGCACTGCCCACCCATCTGTCTCCCACCCTGGGAGCATCCTTTGTTAAGCACTGCCCACCCATCTGTCTCCCACCCTGGGAGCATCCTTAAGCACTGCCCACCCATCTGTTACCCTGGGAGCACTGCCCACCCATCTGTCTCCCACCCTGGGATAATCCTTTAGTTAAGCACTGCCCACCCATCTGTCTCCCACCCTGGGATAATCCTTTAGTTAAGCACTGCCCACCCATCTGTCTCCCACCCTGGGATAATCCTTTAGTTAAGCACTGCCCACCCATCTGTCTCCCACCCTGGGAGCATCCTTTAGTTAAGCACTGCCCACCCATCTGTCTCCCACCCTGGGATAATCCTTTAGTTAAGCACTGCCCACCCATCTGTCTCCCACCCTGGGATAATCCTTTAGTTAAGCACTGCCCACCCATCATCTGTCTCCCACCCTGGGATAATCCTTTAGTTAAGCACTGCCCACCCATCTGTCTCCCACCCTGGGATAATCCTTTAGTTAAGCACTGCCCACCCATCTGTCTCCCACCCTGGGATAATCCTTTAGTTAAGCACTGCCCACCCATCTGTCTCCCACCCTGGGAGCATCCTTTAGTTAAGCACTGCCCACCCATCTGTCTCCCACCCTGGGAGCATCCTTTAGTTAAGCACTGCCCACCCATCTGTCTCCCACCCTGGCACTGCCCACCCATCTGTCTCCCACCCTGGGATAATCCTTTAGTTAAGCACTGCCCACCCATCTGTCTCCCACCCTGGGATAATCCTTTAGTTAAGCACTGCCCACCCATCTGTCTCCCACCCTGGGATAATCCTTTAGTTAAGCACTGCCCACCCATCTGTCTCCCACCCTGGGAGCATCCTTTAGTTAAGCACTGCCCACCCATCTGTCTCCCACCCTGGGAGCATCCATTAAGCACTGCCCACCCATCTGTCTCCCACCCTGGGATAGCACTGCCCATCCATCTCTTGGGAGTTAAGCACTGCCCACCCATCTGTCTCCCACCCTGGGATAATCCTTTAGTTAAGCACTGCCCACCCATCTGTCTCCCACCCTGGGAGCATCCTTTAGTTAAGCACTGCCCACCCATCTGTCTCCCACCCTGGGAGCATCCTTTAGTTAAGCACTGCCCACCCATCTGTCTCCCACCCTGGGATAATCCTTTAGTTAAGCACTGCCCACCCATCTGTCTCCCACCCTGGGATAATCCTTTAGTTAAGCACTGCCCACCCATCTGTCTCCCACCCTGGGAGCATCCTTTAGTTAAGCACTGCCCACCCATCTGTCTCCCACCCTGGGATAATCCTTTAGTTAAGCACTGCCCACCCATCTGTCTCCCACCCACCCTGGGATAATCCTTTAGTTAAGCACTGCCCACCCATCTGTCTCCCACCCTGGGAGCATCCTTTAGTTAAGCACTGCCCACCCCATGTCTCCCATCTGTCTCCCACCCTGGGAGCATCCTTTAGTTAAGCACTGCCCACCCATCTGTCTCCCACCCTGGGAGCATCCTTTAGTTAAGCACTGCCCACCCATCTGTCTCCCACCCTGGGAGCATCCTTTAGTTAAGCACTGCCCACCCATCTGTCTCCCACCCTGGGATAATCCTTTAGTTAAGCACTGCCCACCCATCTGTCTCCCACCCTGGGATAATCCTTTAGTTAAGCACTGCCCACCCATCTGTCTCCCACCCTGGGATAATCCTTTAGTTAAGCACTGCCCACCCATCTGTCTCCCACCCTGGGATAATCCTTTAGTTAAGCACTGCCCACCCATCTGTCTCCCACCCTGGGAGCATCCTTTAGTTAAGCACTGCCCACCCATCTGTCTCCCACCCTGGGATAATCCTTTAGTTAAGCACTGCCCACCCATCTGTCTCCCACCCTGGGATAATCCTTTAGTTAAGCACTGCCCACCCATCTGTCTCCCACCCTGGGATAATCCTTTAGTTAAGCACTGCCCACCCATCTGTCTCCCACCCTGGGATAATCCTTTAGTTAAGCACTGCCCACCCATCTGTCTCCCACCCTGGGATAATCCTTTAGTTAAGCACTGCCCACCCATCTGTCTCCCACCCTGGGATAATCCTTTAGTTAAGCACTGCCCACCCATCTGTCTCCCACCCTGGGATAATCCTTTAGTTAAGCACTGCCCACCCATCTGTCTCCCACCCTGGGATAATCCTTTAGTTAAGCACTGCCCACCCATCTGTCTCCCACCCTGGGATAATCCTTTAGTTAAGCACTGCCCACCCATCTGTCTCCCACCCTGGGAGCATCCTTTAGTTAAGCACTGCCCACCCATCTGTCTCCCACCCTGGGATAATCCTTTAGTTAAGCACTGCCCACCCATCTGTCTCCCACCCTGGGAGCATCCTTTAGTTAAGCACTGCCCACCCATCTGTCTCCCACCCTGGGATAATCCTTTAGTTAGCACTGCACTGCCCACCCATCTGTCTCCCACCCTGGGATAATCCTTTAGTTAAGCACTGCCCACCCATCTGTCTCCCACCCTGGGATAATCCTTTAGTTAAGCACTGCCCACCCATCTGTCTCCCACCCTGGGATAATCCTTTGGCACTGCCCATCTGTCTTGGGATAAGTTAAGCACTGCCCACCCATCTGTCTCCCACCCTGGGATAATCCTTTAGTTAAGCACTGCCCACCCATCTGTCTCCCACCCTGGGATAATCCTTTAGTTAAGCACTGCCCACCCATCTGTCTCCCACCCTGGGATAATCCTTTAGTTAAGCACTGCCCACCCATCTGTCTCCCACCCTGGGATAATCCTTTAGTTAAGCACTGCCCACCCATCTGTCTCCCACCCTGGGATAATCCTTTAGTTAAGCACTGCCCACCCATCTGTCTCCCACCCTGGGATAATCCTTTAGTTAAGCACTGCCCACCCATCTGTCTCCCACCCTGGGATAATCCTTTAGTTAGCACTGCCCACCCATCTGTCTCCCACCCTGGGATAATCCTTTAGTTAAGCACTGCCCACCCATCTGTCTCCCACCCTGGGATAATCCTTTAGTTAAGCACTGCCCACCCATCTGTCTCCCACCCTGGGATAATCCTTTAGTTAAGCACTGCCCACCCATCTGTCTCCCACCCTGCATCCTTTAGTTCTCCCATCTGTCTCCCACCCTGGGATAATCCTTTAGTTAAGCACTGCCCACCCATCTGTCTCCCACCCTGGGATAATCCTTTAGTTAAGCACTGCCCACCCATCTGTCTCCCACCCTGGGATAATCCTTTAGTTAAGCACTGCCCACCCATCTGTCTCCCACCTGGAGATAATCCTTTAGTTAAGCACTGCCCACCCATCTGCCCACCCATCTGTCTCCCATCTGTCTCCCACCCTGGGATAATCCTTTAGTTAAGCACTGCCCACCCATCTGTCTCCCACCCTGGGATAATCCTTTAGTTAAGCACTGCCCACCCATCTGTCTCCCACCCTGGGATAATCCTTTAGTTAAGCACTGCCCACCCATCTGTCTCCCACCCTGGGAGCATCCTTTAGTTAAGCACTGCCCACCCATCTGTCTCCCACCCTGGGAGCATCCTTTAGTTAAGCACTGCCCACCCATCTGTCTCCCACCCTGGGAGCATCCTTTAGTTAAGCACTGCCCACCCATCTGTCTCCCACCCTGGGATAATCCTTTAGTTAAGCACTGCCCACCCATCTGTCTCCCACCCTGGGATAATCCTTTAGTTAAGCACTGCCCACCCATCTGTCTCCCACCCTGGGAGCATCCTTTAGTTAAGCACTGCCCACCCATCTGTCTCCCACCCTGGGAGCATCCTTTAGTTAAGCACTGCCCACCCATCTGCCCACCCATCTGTCTCCCATCTGTCTCCCACCCTGGGATAATCCTTTAGTTAAGCACTGCCCACCCATCTGTCTCCCACCCTGGGATAATCCTTTAGTTAAGCACTGCCCACCCATCTGTCTCCCACCCTGGGAGCATCCTTTAGTTAAGCACTGCCCACCCATCTGTCTCCCACCCTGGGAGCATCCTTTAGTTAAGCACTGCCCACCCATCTGTCTCCCACCCTGGGATAATCCTTTAGTTAAGCACTGCCCACCCATCTGTCTCCCACCCTGGGATAATCCTTTAGTTAAGCACTGCCCACCCATCTGTCTCCCACCCTGGGAGATAAGCAACCCATCTGTCTCCCACCCTGGGATAATCCTTTAGTTGCCCACCCATCTGTCTCCCACCCTGGGCCCACCCATCTGTCTCCCACCCTGGGATAATCCTTTAGTTAAGCACTGCCCACCCATCTGTCTCCCACCCTGGGATAATCCTTTAGTTAAGCACTGCCCACCCATCTGTCTCCCACCCTGGGATAATCCTTTAGTTAAGCACTGCCCACCCATCTGTCTCCCACCCTGGGATAATCCTTTAGTTAAGCACTGCCCACCCATCTGTCTCCCACCCTGGGATAATCCTTTAGTTAAGCACTGCCCACCCATCTGTCTCCCACCCTGGGATAATCCTTTAGTTAAGCACTGCCCACCCATCTGTCTCCCACCCTGGGATAATCCTTTAGTTAAGCACTGCCCACCCATCTGTCTCCCACCCTGGGATAATCCTTTAGTTAAGCACTGCCCACCCATCTGTCTCCCACCCTGGGATAATCCTTTTTAGTTAAGCACTGCCTTTAGTTAAGCACTGCCCACCCATCTGTCTCCCACCCTGGGATAATCCTTTAGTTAAGCACTGCCCACCCATCTGTCTCCCACCCTGGGATAATCCTTTAGTTAAGCACTGCCCACCCATCTGTCTCCCACCCTGGGATAATCCTTTAGTTAAGCACTGCCCACCCATCTGTCTCCCACCCTGGGATAATCCTTTAGTTAAGCACTGCCCACCCATCTGTCTCCCACCCTGGGATAATCCTTTAGTTAAGCACTGCCCACCCATCTGTCTCCCACCCTGGGATAATCCTTTAGTTAAGCACTGCCCACCCATCTGTCTCCCACCCTGGGATAATCCTTTAGTTAAGCACTGCCCACCCATCTGTCTCCCACCCTGGGAGCATCCATAAGCACTGCCCACCCATCTGTCTCCCACCCTGGGATAATCCTTTAGTTAAGCACTGCCCACCCATCTGTCTCCCACCCTGGGAGCATCCTTTAGTTAAGCACTGCCCACCCATCTGTCTCCCACCCTGGGATAATCCTTTAGTTAAGCACTGCCCACCCATCTGTCTCCCACCCTGGGATAATCCTTTAGTTAAGCACTGCCCACCCATCTGTCTCCCACCCTGGGATAATCCTTTAGTTAAGCACTGCCCACCCATCTGTCTCCCACCCTGGGAGCATCCTTTAGTTAAGCACTGCCCACCCATCTGTCTCCCACCCTGGGAGCATCCTTTAGTTAAGCACTGCCCACCCATCTGTCTCCCACCCTGGGATAATCCTTTAGTTAAGCACTGCCCACCCATCTGTCTCCCACCCTGGGATAATCCTTTAGTTAAGCACTGCCCACCCATCTGTCTCCCACCCTGGGATAATCCTTTAGTTAAGCACTGCCCACCCATCTGTCTCCCACCCTGGGAGCATCCTTTAGTTAAGCACTGCCCACCCATCTGTCTCCCACCCTGGGGAGTTAGCACTGCCCACCCATCTCTCCCACCCTGGGAGCATCCTTTAGTTAAGCACTGCCCACCCATCTGTCTCCCACCCTGGGAGCATCCTTTAGTTAAGCACTGCCCACCCATCTGTCTCCCACCCTGGGAGCATCCTTTAGTTAAGCACTGCCCACCCATCTGTCTCCCACCCTGGGATAATCCTTTAGTTAAGCACTGCCCACCCATCTGTCTCCCACCCTGGGAGCATCCTTTAGTTAAGCACTGCCCACCCATCTGTCTCCCACCCTGGGATAATCCTTTAGTTAAGCACTGCCCACCCATCTGTCTCCCACCCTGGGATAATCCTTTAGTTAAGCACTGCCCACCCATCTGTCTCCCACCCTGGGATAATCCTTTAGTTAAGCACTGCCCACCCATCTGTCTCCCACCCTGGGATAATCCTTTAGTTAAGCACTGCCCACCCATCTGTCTCCCACCCTGGGATAATCCTTTAGTTAAGCACTGCCCACCCATCTGTCTCCCACCCTGGGATAATCTGCCCACCCATCTGTCTCCCACCCTGGGATAATCCTTTAGTTAAGCACTGCCCACCCATCTGTCTCCCACCCTGGGAGCATCCTTTAGTTAAGCACTGCCCACCCATCTGTCTCCCACCCTGGGAGCATCCTTTAGTTAAGCACTGCCCACCCATCTGTCTCCCACCTGGGATAATCCTTTAGTTAAGCACTGCCCACCCATCTGTCTCCCACCCTGGGAGCATCCTTTAGTTAAGCACTGCCCACCCATCTGTCTCCCACCCTGGGAGCATCCTTTAGTTAAGCACTGCCCACCCATCTGTCTCCCACCCTGGGAGCATCCTTTAGTTAAGCACTGCCCACCCATCTGTCTCCCACCCTGGGATAATCCTTTAGTTAAGCACTGCCCACCCATCTGTCTCCCACCCTGGGATAATCCTTTAGTTAAGCACTGCCCACCCATCTGTCTCCCACCCTGGGATAATCCTTTAGTTAAGCACTGCCCACCCATCTGTCTCCCACCCTGGGAGCATCCTTTAGTTAAGCACTGCCCACCCATCTGTCTCCACCCTGGGAGCATCCTTTAGTTAAGCACTGCCCACCCATCTGTCTCCCACCCTGGGATAATCCTTTAGTTAAGCACTGCCCACCCATCTGTCTCCCACCCTGGGATAATCCTTTAGTTAAGCACTGCCCACCCATCTGTCTCCCACCCTGGGATAATCCTTTAGTTAAGCACTGCCCACCCATCTGTCTCCCACCCTGGGATAATCCTTTAGTTAAGCACTGCCCACCCATCTGTCTCCCACCCTGGGAGCATCCTTTAGTTAAGCACTGCCCACCCATCTGTCTCCCACCCTGGGAGCATCCTTTAGTTAAGCACTGCCCACCCATCTGTCTCCCACCCTGGGAGCATCCTTTAGTTAAGCACTGCCCACCCATCTGTCTCCCACCCTGGGAGCATCCTTTAGTTAAGCACTGCCCACCCATCTGTCTCCCACCCTGGGAGCATCCTTTAGTTAAGCACTGCCCACCCATCTGTCTCCCACCCTGGGATAATCCTTTAGTTAAGCACTGCCCACCCATCTGTCTCCCACCCTGGGATAATCCTTTTTAGTTCCCACCCTGAGATAATCCTAAGCACTGCCCACCCATCTGTCTCCCACCCTGGGAGCATCCTTTAGTTAAGCACTGCCCACCCATCTGTCTCCCACCCTGGGATAATCCTTTAGTTAAGCACTGCCCACCCATCTGTCTCCCACCCTGGGATAATCCTTTAGTTAAGCACTGCCCACCCATCTGTCTCCCACCCTGGGATAATCCTTTAGTTAAGCACTGCCCACCCACTGCACCCTGGGATAATCCTTTAGTTAAGCACTGCCCACCCATCTGTCCCACCCTGGGAGTTAGCACTGCCCACCCATCTGTCTCCCACCCTGGGAGCATCCTTTAGTTAAGCACTGCCCACCCATCTGTCTCCCACCCTGGGAGCATCCTTTAGTTAAGCACTGCCCACCCATCTGTCTCCCACCCTGGGATAATCCTTTAGTTAAGCACTGCCCACCCATCTGTCTCCCACCCTGGGATAATCCTTTAGTTAAGCACTGCCCACCCATCTGTCTCCCACCCTGGGATAATCCTTTAGTTAAAGCATCTGTCTCCCACCCTGGGATAATCCCATCTGTCTCTCCCACCCTGGGAGCATCCTTTAGTTAAGCACTGCCCACCCATCTGTCTCCCACCCTGGGATAATCCTTTAGTTAAGCACTGCCCACCCATCTGTCTCCCACCCTGGGAGCATCCTTTAGTTAAGCACTGCCCACCCATCTGTCTCCCACCCTGGGATAATCCTTTAGTTAAGCACTGCCCACCCATCTGTCTCCCACCCTGGGATAATCCTTTAGTTAAGCACTGCCCACCCATCTGTCTCCCACCCTGAGATAATCCTTTAGTTAAGCACTGCCCACCCATCTGTCTCCCACCCTGGGAGCATCCTTTAGTTAAGCACTGCCCACCCATCTGTCTCCCACCCTGGGATAATCCTTTAGTTAAGCACTGCCCACCCATCTGTCTCCCACCCTGGGATAATCCTTTAGTTAAGCACTGCCCACCCATCTGTCTCCCACCCTGGGATAATCCTTTAGTTAAGCACTGCCCACCCATCTGTCTCCCACCCTGGGATAATCCTTTAGTTAAGCACTGCCCACCCATCTGTCTCCCACCCTGGGAGCATCCTTTAGTTAAGCACTGCCCACCCATCTGTCTCCCACCCTGGGAGCATCCTTTAGTTAAGCACTGCCCACCCATCTGTCTCCCACCCTGGGATAATCCTTTAGTTAAGCACTGCCCACCCATCTGTCTCCCACCCTGGGATAATCCTTTAGTTAAGCACTGCCCACCCATCTGTCTCCCACCCTGGGATAATCCTTTAGTTAAGCACTGCCCACCCATCTGTCTCCCACCCTGGGAGCATCCTTTAGTTAAGCACTGCCCACCCATCTGTCTCCCACCCTGGGAGCATCCTTTAGTTAAGCACTGCCCACCCATCTGTCTCCCACCCTGGGAGCATCCTTTAGTTAAGCACTGCCCACCCATCTGTCTCCCACCCTGGGAGCATCCTTTAGTTAAGCACTGCCCATCCATCTGTCTCCCACCCTGGGAGCATCCTTTAGTTAAGCACTGCCCACCCATCTGTCTCCCACCCTGGGATAATCCTTTAGTTAAGCACTGCCCACCCATCTGTCTCCCACCCCCTGGGCCCACCCATCCCACCCTGGGAGCATCCTTTAGTTAAGCACTGCCCACCCATCTGTCTCCCACCCTGGGAGCATCCTTTAGTTAAGCACTGCCCACCCATCTGTCTCCCACCCTGGGATAATCCTTTAGTTAAGCACTGCCCACCCATCTGTCTCCCACCCTGGGATAATCCTTTAGTTAAGCACTGCCCACCCATCTGTCTCCCACCCTGGGATAATCCTTTAGTTAAGCACTGCCCACCCATCTGTCTCCCACCCTGGGATAATCCTTTAGTTAAGCACTGCCCACCCATCTGTCTCCCACCCTGGGATAATCCTTTAGTTAAGCACTGCCCACCCATCTGTCTCCCACCCTGGGATAATCCTTTAGTTAAGCACTGCCCACCCATCTGTCTCCCACCCTGGGATAATCCTTTAGTTAAGCACTGCCCACCCATCTGTCTCCCACCCTGGGATAATCCTTTAGTTAAGCACTGCCCACCCATCTGTCTCCCACCCTGGGATAATCCTTTAGTTAAGCACTGCCCACCCATCTGTCTCCCACCCTGGGATAATCCTTTAGTTAAGCACTGCCCACCCATCTGTCTCCCACCCTGGGATAATCCTTTAGTTAAGCACTGCCCACCCATCTGTCTCCCACCCTGGGATAATCCTTTAGTTAAGCACTGCCCACCCATCTGTCTCCCACCCTGGGATAATCCTTTAGTTAAGCACTGCCCACCCATCTGTCTCCCACCCTGGGAGTATCCTTTAGTTAAGCACTGCCCACCCATCTGTCTCCCACCCTGGGATAATCCTTTAGTTAAGCACTGCCCACCCATCTGTCTCCCACCCTGGGATAATCCTTTAGTTAAGCACTGCCCACCCATCTGTCTCCCACCCTGGGAGCATCCTTTAGTTAAGCACTGCCCACCCATCTGTCTCCCACCCTGGGATAATCCTTTAGTTAAGCACTGCCCACCCATCTGTCTCCCACCCTGGGATAATCCTTTAGTTAAGCACTGCCCACCCATCTGTCTCCCACCCTGGGATAATCCTTTAGTTAAGCACTGCCCACCCATCTGTCTCCCACCCTGGGAGCATCCTTTAGTTAAGCACTGCCCACCCATCTGTCTCCCACCCTGGGATAATCCTTTAGTTAAGCACTGCCCACCCATCTGTCTCCCACCCTGGGAGCATCCTTAAGCACTGCCCAGTTAAGCACTGCCCACCCATCTGTCTCCCACCCTGGGATAATCCTTTAGTTAAGCACTGCCCACCCATCTGTCTCCCACCCTGGGATAATCCTTTAGTTAAGCACTGCCCACCCATCTGTCTCCCACCCTGGGATAATCCTTTAGTTAAGCACTGCCCACCCATCTGTCTCCCACCCTGGGAGCATCCTTTAGTTAAGCACTGCCCACCCATCTGTCTCCCACCCTGGGATAATCCTTTAGTTAAGCACTGCCCACCCATCTGTCTCCCACCCTGGGATAATCCTTTAGTTAAGCACTGCCCACCCATCTGTCTCCCACCCTGGGATAATCCTTTAGTTAAGCACTGCCCACCCATCTGTCTCCCACCCTGGGATAATCCTTTAGTTAAGCACTGCCCACCCATCTGTCTCCCACCCTGGGAGCATCCTTTAGTTAAGCACTGCCCACCCATCTGTCTCCCACCCTGGGAGCATCCTTTAGTTAAGCACTGCCCACCCATCTGTCTCCCACCCTGGGATAATCCTTTAGTTAAGCACTGCCCACCCATCTGTCTCCCACCCTGGGATAATCCTTTAGTTAAGCACTGCCCACCCATCTGTCTCCCACCCTGGGATAATCCTTTAGTTAAGCACTGCCCACCCATCTGTCTCCCACCCTGGGAGCATCCTTTAGTTAAGCACTGCCCACCCATCTGTCTCCCACCCTGGGTCTCCCACCCTGGGCATCCTTTAGTTAAGCACTGCCCACCCATCTGTCTCCCACCCTGGGAGCATCCTTTAGTTAAGCACTGCCCACCCATCTGTCTCCCACCCTGGGAGCATCCTTTAGTTAAGCACTGCCCATCCATCTGTCTCCCACCCTGGGAGCATCCTTTAGTTAAGCACTGCCCACCCATCTGTCTCCCACCCTGGGATAATCCTTTAGTTAAGCACTGCCCACCCATCTGTCTCCCACCCTGGGAGCATCCTTTAGTTAAGCACTGCCCACCCATCTGTCTCCCACCCTGGGAGCATCCTTTAGTTAAGCACTGCCCACCCATCTGTCTCCCACCCTGGGATAATCCTTTAGTTAAGCACTGCCCACCCATCTGTCTCCCACCCTGGGATAATCCTTTAGTTAAGCACTGCCCACCCATCTGTCTCCCACCCTGGGATAATCCTTTAGTTAAGCACTGCCCACCCATCTGTCTCCCACCCTGGGATAATCCTTTAGTTAAGCACTGCCCACCCATCTGTCTCCCACCCTGGGATAATCCTTTAGTTAAGCACTGCCCACCCATCTGTCTCCCACCCTGGGATAATCCTTTAGTTAAGCACTGCCCACCCATCTGTCTCCACCCTGGGAGCATCCTTTAGTTAAGCACTGCCCACCCATCTGTCTCCCACCCTGGGAGCATCCTTTAGTTAAGCACTGCCCACCCATCTGTCTCCCACCCTGGGAGCATCCTTTAGTTAAGCACTGCCCACCCATCTGTCTCCCACCCTGGGAGCATCCTTTAGTTAAGCACTGCCCACCCATCTGTCTCCCACCCTGGGATAATCCTTTAGTTAAGCACTGCCCACCCATCTGTCTCCCACCCTGGGAGCATCCTTTAGTTAAGCACTGCCCACCCATCTGTCTCCCCCCACCCTGGGAGCATCCTTTAGTTAAGCACTGCCCACCCATCTGTCTCCCACCCTGGGAGCATCCTTTAGTTAAGCACTGCCCACCCATCTGTCTCCCACCCTGGGAGCATCCTTTAGTTAAGCACTGCCCACCCATCTGTCTCCCACCCTGGGATAATCCTTTAGTTAAGCACTGCCCACCCATCTGTCTCCCACCCTGGGATAATCCTTTAGTTAAGCACTGCCCACCCATCTGTCTCCCACCCTGGGATAATCCTTTAGTTAAGCACTGCCCACCCATCTGTCTCCCACCCTGGGATAATCCTTTAGTTAAGCACTGCCCACCCATCTGTCTCCCACCCTGGGAGCATCCTTTAGTTAAGCACTGCCCACCCATCTGTCTCCCACCCTGGGAGCATCCTTTAGTTAAGCACTGCCCACCCATCTGTCTCCCACCCTGGGAGCATCCTTAAGCACTGCCCACCCATCTGTCTCCCACCCTGGGAGCATCCTTTAGTTAAGCACTGCCCACCCATCTGTCTCCCACCCTGGGAGCATCCTTTAGTTAAGCACTGCCCACCCATCTGTCTCCCACCCTGGGAGCATCCTTTTTCAGTAGGTGGGTCTTGGAGCATAATCACGTCTGAGTGTTTTTAAATATGAACCTAATCTGTTCACATTCCGCAACGTAACATTAATCACATTGAATGAATACCCCCCCCACCTAGAACACTAAACTAATGACTGGTAGTACCCCCCCCCCCACCTAGAACACTAAACTGTCACGAACCGACTCAAAGCCCGTAACAAAGGGAGACAACGTGGAGATAAGGAGTAGCAAAACATATATTTATTAACTAAATAACTAAGTATAATATACAATGGTGTGTGTAATCAGTAATCAGTAGTGTAAGTGAGTGTTTTGCATGCATGAATGTGATAAAGCAGGGTGTTGAAAGGTGCCAAAGCAAACAAACAAAAGGCCACCAAGAACCACAACACAATCTACAAAGGTGTCTGCATGGAGAGAGTCTCCTCCATGAATGTGGAAGAGGTCTATTTATCCTGGGAGTCACCTGGCCCAGGTGTTTCCCATGTAGCTGACGACCCTCTGCACTCCGCCCACCGGCATCCTAATAAGGAAACAAGAACAAAGACAGACTACGGCAGACAAGAGTGGGAGGGTCGTCACAAAACTAATGGCTGGTAGTACTCCCCCACCTAGAACACTAAACTAATGACTGGTAGTACCTCCCCACCTAGAACACTAAACTAATGACTGGTAGTACCCCCCCACCTAGAACACTAAACTAATGACTGGTAGTACCCCCCCACCTAGAACACTAAACTAATGACTGGTAGTACTCCCCCACCTAGAACACTAAACTAATGGCTGGTAGTACTCCCCCACCTAGAACACTAAACTAATGACTGGTAGTACTCCCCCACCTAGAACACTAAACTAATGGCTGGTAGTACCCCCCACCTAGAACATTAAACTAATGACTGGTAGTACCCCCACCTAGAACACTAAACTAATGGCTGGTAGTACCCCCCACCTAGAAGACTAAACTAATGACTGGTAGTACCCCCACCTAGAACACTAAACTAATGACTGGTAGTACCCCCACCTAGAACACTAAACTAATGACTGGTAGTACCCCCACCTAGAACACTAAACTAATGACTGGTAGTACCCCCCACCTAGAACACTAAACTAATGACTGGTAGTACCCCCAAACCTAGAACACTAAACTAATGACTGGTAGTACCCCCCCCCCCCCCACCTAGAACACTAAACTAATGACTGGTAGTACCCCCCACCTAGAATAGAACACTAAACTAATGACTGGTAGTACCCTCACCTAGAACACTAAACTAATGACTGGTAGTACTCCCCCACCTAGAACACTAAACTAATGACTGGTAGTACCCCCCACCTAGAACACTAAACTAATGACTGGTAGTACTCCCCCACCTAGAACACTAAACTAATGACTGGTAGTACCCCGCCCCCCACCTAGAACACTAAACTAATGGCTGGTAGTACTCCCCCACCTAGAACACTAAACTAATGACTGGTAGTACCCCCCCCACCTAGAACACTAAACTAATGGCTGGTAGTACCCCCCACCTAGAACACTAAACTAATGACTGGTAGTAGCCCCCACCTAGAACACTAAACTAATGACTGGTAGTACTCCCCACCTAGAACACTAAACTAATGACTGGTAGTACCCCCCACCTAGAACACTAAACTAATGACTGGTAGTACCCCCACCTAGAACACTAAACTAATGACTGGTAGTACTCCCCACCTAGAACACTAAACTAATGGCTGGTAGTACCCCCCACCTAGAACACTAAACTAATGGCTGGTAGTACTCCTCCACCTAGAACACATTTACATTTACATTTAAGTCATTTAGCAGACGCTCTTATCCAGAGCGACTTACAAATTGGTGCGTTCACCTTAAGACATCCGATTCCAGGCGGTATCACATCCGGCCGTAATTGGGAGTCCCATAGGGGAGGCACAATCGGCCCAGCGTTGTCCGGGTTTGGCCGGGGGTAGGCCATCATTGTAAATAAGAATTTGTTTTCACCGACTTGCTGAGTTAAATAAAGGTTAAATAAAAATGTAATAAAAAAATAATACATCACAACCATTGGAGCAGAAAATAGTCTGGCTCAAGTTCTACTGGGAACCGGAATACTCTGCAAGCACCCTATGCATTGAGCTTGTTACAAATGCCCTTAGCCCAATGAGCACCAACAGTGTTACAGCTGGAAGTGTGCTCCTAGTGCCCTACTGAAGTTAGTGTACTACCAGTAAGTGTTCTCCCAGTTGGTTCCCTCCAAGCTAGTGTGCACATCGACACCTACCTTCAGGTCGTACTTGCGGTGCACGGTGAGACGGTGGCTGAATACATTACGGGTCACCACCATGTACGTCTCAACCCCGTCCACTGTTAGCCGATACATTCTCAGGAACTGGGGGAGCAGAGTGCTGCCATGACACTCCACTATGAACTGGTGGTACTAAACTAATGGCTGGTAGTACCCCCCACCTAGAACATTAAACTAATGACTGGTAGTACCCCCCACCTAGAACACTAAACTAATGGCTGGTAGTACCCCCCCCCCACCTAGAAGACTAAACTAATGACTGGTAGTACCCCCCACCTAGAACACTAAACTAATGACTGGTAGTACCCCCCCACCTAGAACACTAAACTAATGACTGGTAATACCCCCCCCACCTAGAACACTAAACTAATGACTGGTAGTACCCCCAAACCTAGAACACTAAACTAATGACTGGTAGTACCCCCCACCTAGAACACTAAACTAATGACTGGTAGTACCCCCCCCCCCACCTAGAATAGAACACTAAACTAATGACTGGTAGTACCCCTCACCTAGAACACTTTAAACTAATGACTGGTAGTACTCCCCACCTAGAACACTAAACTAATGACTGGTAGTACCCCCCACCTAGAACACTAAACTAATGACTGGTAGTACCCCCCCCCACCTAGAACACTAAACTAATGACTGGTAGTACCCCCACCTAGAACACTAAACTAATGACTGGTAGTACCCCCCACCTAGAACACTAAACTAATGACTGGTAGTACCCCCCACCTAGAACACTAAACTAATGACTGGTAGTAGCCCCCACCTAGAACACTAAACTAATGACTGGTAGTACTCCCCACCTAGAACACTAAACTAATGACTGGTAGTACCCCCACCTAGAACACTAAACTAATGACTGGTAGTACCCCCCACCTAGAACACTAAACTAATGACTGGTAGTACCCCCACCTAGAACACTAAACTAATGACTGGTAGTACTCCCCACCTAGAACACTAAACTAATGGCTGGTAGTACCCCCCCCCACCTAGAACACTAAACTAATGACTGGTAGTACCCCCACCTAGAACACTAAACTAATGACTGGTAGTACCCCCCACCTAGAACACTAAACTAATGACTGGTAGTACCCCCACCTAGAACACTAAACTAATGACTGGTAGTACTCCCCCACCTAGAACACTAAACTAATGACTGGTAGTACTCCCCACCTAGAACACTAAACTAATGACTGGTAGTACTCCCCCACCTAGAACACTAAACTAATGGCTGGTAGTACTCCCCACCTAGAACACTAAACTAATGACTGGTAGTACCCCCACCTAGAACACTAAACTAATGGCTGGTAGTACTCCCCACCTAGAACACTAAACTAATGACTGGTAGTACCCCCCACCTAGAACACTAAACTAATGACTGGTAGTACCCCTCACCTAGAACACTAAACTAATGACTGGTAGTACCCCCACCTAGAACACTAAACTAATGACTGGTAGTACCCCCACCTAGAACACTAAACTAATGACTGGTAGTACTCCCCACCTAGAACACTAAACTAATGGCTGGTAGTACTCCCCACCTAGAACACTAAACTAATGACTGGTAGTACCCCCACCTAGAACACTAAACTAATGACTGGTAGTACCCCCACCTAGAACACTAAACTAATGGCTGGTAGTACATCCCCCACCTAGAACACTAAACTAATGACTGGTAGTACCTCCCCACCTAGAACACTAAACTAATGACTGGTAGTACCCCCCACCTAGAACACTAAACTAATGACTGGTAGTACCTCCCCACCTAGAACACTAAACTAATGACTGGTAGTACCTCCCCACCTAGAACACTAAACTAATGACTGGTAGTACCTCCCCACCTAGAACACTAAACTAATGACTGGTAGTACTCCCCCACCTAGAACACTAAACTAATGACTGGTAGTACCCCCCACCTAGAACACTAAACTAATGACTGGTAGTACCCCCACCTAGAACACTAAACTAATGGCTGGTAGTACTCCCCACCTAGAACACTAAACTAATGACTGGTAGTACCCCCACCTAGAACACTAAACTAATGACTGGTAGTACTCCCCACCTAGAACACTAAACTAATGGCTGGTAGTACTCCCCACCTAGAACACTAAACTAATGACTGGTAGTACCCCCACCTAGAACACTAAACTAATGGCTGGTAGTACTCCCCCACCTAGAACACTAAACTAATGACTGGTAGTACCCCCCACCTAGAACACTAAACTAATGACTGGTAGTACCCCTCACCTAGAACACTAAACTAATGACTGGTAGTACCCCCACCTAGAACACTAAACTAATGACTGGTAGTACCCCCCCCACCTAGAACACTAAACTAATGACTGGTAGTACTCCCCACCTAGAACACTAAACTAATGGCTGGTAGTACTCCCCACCTAGAACACTAAACTAATGACTGGTAGTACCCCCCACCTAGAACACTAAACTAATGACTGGTAGTACCCCCACCTAGAACACTAAACTAATGGCTGGTAGTACATCCCCCACCTAGAACACTAAACTAATGACTGGTAGTACCTCCCCACCTAGAACACTAAACTAATGACTGGTAGTACCCCCACCTAGAACACTAAACTAATGACTGGTAGTACCTCCCCACCTAGAACACTAAACTAATGACTGGTAGTACCTCCCCACCTAGAACACTAAACTAATGACTGGTAGTACCTCCCCACCTAGAACACTAAACTAATGACTGGTAGTACTCCCCCACCTAGAACACTAAACTAATGACTGGTAGTACCCCCACCTAGAACACTAAACTAATGACTGGTAGTACCCCCCACCTAGAACACTAAACTAATGGCTGGTAGTACTCCCCCACCTAGAACACTAAACTAATGACTGGTAGTACCCCCCCACCTAGAACACTAAACTAATGGCTGGTAGTACTCCCCCACCTAGAACACTAAACTAATGACTGGTAGTACCCCCCCACCTAGAACACTAAACTAATGACTGGTAGTACCCCCCCCACCTAGAACACTAAACTAATGACTGGTAGTACCCCTCACCTAGAACACTAAACTAATGACTGGTAGTAGCCCCCACATAGAACACTAAACTAATGACTGGTAGTACCCCCACCTAGAACACTAAACTAATGACTGGTAGTACTCCCCCACCTAGAACACTAAACTAATGGCTGGTAGTACTCCCCACCTAGAACACTAAACTAATGACTGGTAGTACCCCCACCTAGAACACTAAACTAATGACTGGTAGTACCCCCCACCTAGAACACTAAACTAATGGCTGGTAGTACATCCCCACCTAGAACACTAAACTAATGACTGGTAGTACCTCCCCACCTAGAACACTAAACTAATGACTGGTAGTACCCCCACCTAGAACACTAAACTAATGACTGGTAGTACCTCCCCACCTAGAACACTAAACTAATGACTGGTAGTACCCCCCACCTAGAACACTAAACTAATGACTGGTAGTACCCCCCCACCTAGAACACTAAACTAATGGCTGGTAGTACATCCCCCACCTAGAACACTAAACTAATGACTGGTAGTACCTCCCCACCTAGAACACTAAACTAATGACTGGTAGTACCTCCCCACCTAGAACACTAAACTAATGACTGGTAGTACCTCCCCACCTAGAACACTAAACTAATGACTGGTAGTACCTCCCCACCTAGAACACAAAACTAATGGCTGGTAGTACCTCCCCACCTAGAACACAAAACTAATGGCTGGTAGTACCTCCCCACCTAGAACACTAAACTAATGGCTGGTAGTACTCCCCCACCTAGAACACTAAACTAATGACTGGTAGTACCCCCCCACCTAGAACACTAAACTAATGGCTGGTAGTACTCCCCCACCTAGAACACTAAACTAATGACTGGTAGTACTCCCCCACCTAGAACACTAAACTAATGACTGGTAGTTGCATGGGGCTGGTCCAAGACAGGCCTGGTGTTGCATGGGGCTGGTCCAAGACAGGCCTGGTGTTGCATGGGGCTGGTCCAAGACAGGCCTGGTGTTGCATGGGGCTGGTCCAGGACAGGCCTGGTGTTGCATGGGGCTGGTCCAAGACAGGCCTAGAGTTGGTGGGGCTGGTCCTGGGCGCAGTGTTGTCAGTGTCCGATGTGTTCGCTAGATGGTCATGTTGTTACAAAGATATTGCAAAAAATGTCTTTCACACAATCCATTGTATTTATGTGTATTTCGAACCCCTCTGATTCGAAGTGTGTTTCTCCAACTGTAATTTTCCTGATAGTAAAGTCGTTCAAGTTTTTCTGGGTCATCGGGCTGTTCTTCTCCTTTAGAACCGGGTCATCGGGCTGTTCTTCTCCTTTAGAACCGGGTCATCGGGCTGTTCTCCTCCTTTAGAACCGGGTCATCGGGCTGTTCTACTCCTTTAGAACCGGGTCATCGGGCTGTTCTTCTCCTTTAGAACCGGGTCATCTGGCTGTTCTTCTCCTTTAGAACCGGGTCATCGGGCTGTTCTTCTCCTTTAGAACTGGGTCATCGGGCTGTTCTTCTCCTTTAGAACCGGGTCATCGGGCTGTTCTTCTCCTTTAGAACCGGGTCATCGGGCTGTTCTTCTCCTTTAGAACCGGGTCATCGGGCTGTTCTTCTCCTTTAGAACCGGGTCATCGGGCTGTTCTCCTCCTTTAGAACCGGGTCATCGGGCTGTTCTTCTCCTTTAGAACCGGGTCATCTGGCTGTTCTTCTCCTTTAGAACTGGGTCATCGGGCTGTTCTTCTCCTTTAGAACCGGGTCATCGGGCTGTTCTTCTCCTTTAGAACCGGGTCATCGGGCTGTTCTACTCCTTTAGAACCGGGTCATCGGGCTGTTCTACTCCTTTAGAACCGGGTCATCGGGCTGTTCTCCTCCTTTAGAACCGGGTCATCGGGCTGTTCTCCTCCTTTAGAACCGGGTCATCGGGCTGTTCTTCTCCTTTAGAACCGGGTCATCGGGCTGTTCTTCTCCTTTAGAACCGGGTCATCGGGCTGTTCTTCTCCTTTAGAACCGGGTCATCGGGCTGTTCTTCTCCTTTAGAACCGGATCATCGGGCTGTTCTACACCTTTAGAACCGGGTCATCGGGCTGTTCTACTCCTTTAGAACCGGGTCATCGGGCTGTTCTACTCCTTTAGAACCGGGTCATCGGGCTGTTCTACTCCTTTAGAACCGGGTCATCGGGCTGTTCTACTCCTTTAGAACCGGGTCATCGGGCTGTTCTACTCCTTTAGAACCGGGTCATCGGGCTGTTCTACTCCTTTAGAACCGGGTTATCGGGCTGTTCTCCTTTAGAACCGGATCATCGGGCTGTTCTACACCTTTAGAACCGGGTCATTGGGCTGTTCTCCTTTAGAACCGGGTCATTGGGCTGTTCTCCTTTAGAACTGGGTCATCGGGCTGTTCTACTCCTTTAGAACTGGGTCATCGGGCTGTTCTACTCCTTTAGAACTGGGTCATCGGGCTGTTCTACTCCTTTAGAACCGGGTCATTGGGCTGTTCTCCTTTAGAACCGGGTCATTGGGCTGTTCTCCTTTAGAACCGGGTCATCGGGCTGTTCTTTTCCTTTAGAACTGGATCATCGGGCTGTTCTACACCTTTAGAACCAGGTCATCGGGCTGTTCTCCTTTAGAACCGGGTCATCAGGCTGTTCTACTCCTTTAGAACCGGGTCATCAGGCTGTTCTCCTTTAGAACCGGGTCATCAGGCTGTTCTCCTTTAGAACCGGGTCATCAGGCTGTTCTTCTCCTTTAGAACTGGGTCATCGAGCTGAGGAAAAACTCACTCTGATTGGCTGGGCCTTGCTCCCAAGTGGGTGGACCTATGCCCTCCCAGGCCCACCTACGGCTGCACTCCTGCCCAGTTATGTGAAATCCATATATTAGGGCCTAATTCATTTTTCTCAATTGACTGATTTACTCATATGAACTGTAACTCAGTAAAATCGTTGAAATTGTTGCATGTTGCGTTTATATGTTCGATCAGTATGAGTCAGTTCTTGCATTAATATCAGTTTGTACAGGGCATTCGGAAAGTATTCAGTATTTTTCTACATTTTGTTATGGTATCTTATTCTAAAATTGATTAAACTGTTGTTTTTTCAACTGAATTTATACACAATACCCCATAATGACAAAGCAAAGATATTTTCAGGTCTCTCCAGAGATGTTAAATCTGGTTCAAGTCTGGGTTCTCACTGGGCCACTCAAGGACATTCAGAGAATTGTCCCGAAGCCACTCCTTCGCTGTCTTGGCTGTGTGCTTAAGGTCGTTGACCTGTTGGAAAGTGAACCTTCACCCCAGTCTGAGGTCCTGAGCGCTCTGGAACAGGTTTTTTGTGACAATAAAACTTGTACGAACTCGAACCCAGGAGCAGAGAAACACAGCAAGGAGAGGTAGGGGTAAAACACGAGACCAAAGCAACGGTACAGGCCCAACGGAGGATCCTGAATAACCAGGCAACCAGGTGAACGGAGAAGGTCATTAAACACAGGTGAAACTAGAGAACAAGGTAAGGGTGCCCTACAGCGGTGACCTGAGGAAACAACACTCAAATAAAACACGAGACCAAAGCAACGGTACAGGCCCAACGGAGGATCCTGAATAACCAGGCAACCAGGTGAACGGAGAAGGTCATTAAACACAGGTGAAACTAGAGAACAAGGTAAGGGTGCCCTACAGCGGTGACCTGAGGAAACAACACTCAAATAAAACACGAGACCAAAGCAACGGTACAGGCCCAACGGAGGATCCTGAATAACCAGGCAACCAGGTGAACGGAGAAGGTCATTAAACACAGGTGAAACTAGAGAACAAGGTAAGGGTGCCCTACAGCGGTGACCTGAGGAAACAACACTCAAATAAAACACGAGACCAAAGCAACGGTACAGGCCCAACGGAGGATCCTGAATAACCAGGCAACCAGGTGAACGGAGAAGGTCATTAAACACAGGTGAAACTAGAGAACAAGGTAAGGGTGCCCTACAGCGGTGACCTGAGGAAACAACACTCAAATAAAACAGAACCGTGACAGTGATCATCAAGGATCTCTCTATTAAACGGGTCAATGTCTGTCACCTTGATTACTCAAACTTCTCTCCACCTGTGTGCACATGTGTTGTAAACGTTCATTCATAGGCTAGCAACCTGATGATGGGTACAGGGGAAATCTGAGTATCATGTAGTAGCCTAAACCTATATTGTATTTTATTTAACCAGGTAGGCTAGTTGAGAACAAGTTCTCATTTGCAACTGCGACCTGGCCAAGATAAAGCATAGCCGTGTGAACAGACAACACAGAGTTACACATGGAGTAAACAATTAACAAGTCAATAACACAGTAGGAAAAAAAGGGAGTCTATATACATTGTGTGCAAAAGGCATGAGGAGGTAGGCGAATAATTACAATATTGCAGATTAACACTGGAGTGATAAATGATCAGATGGTCATGTACAGGTAGAGATATTGGTGTGCAAAAGAGCAGAAAAGTAAATAAATAAAAACAGTATGGGGATGAGGTAGGTAAAAATGGGTGGGCTATATACCGATAGACTATGTACAGCTGCAGCGATCGGTTAGCTGCTCAGATAGCAGATGTTTGAAGTTGGTGAGGGAGATAAAAGTCTCCAACTTCGGCGATTTTTGCAATTCGTTCCAGTCACAGGCAGCAGAGAACTGGAAGGAAAGGCGGCCAAATGAGGTGTTGGCTTTGGGGATGATCAGTGAGATACACCTGCTGGAGCGCGTGCTACGGGTGGGTGTTGCCATCGTGACCATCGTGACTATACAGTAGATGTTACAGTGAACTGGGTGAATGGAATATGAATGACAGTCATCCCAATATGCTGTAATGGAAATAAGGCTCATGGAAAAAATAAAGATTGTCCTACTTCAATGGCAACGACCGCAGCTACAGACCAGACAACCCTGACTATGATGCTATTGCGTATAAGCTAGCTAGCTACCCAATGTCCTTATCCTCTTTATAGATCATATACATAGATTTGTTTTCCAATCGCATCTACAGCTTCCTAATATAACAAGCCAGTTGATAGTACAGTAGCTAGGATGAATGTAACGTGTGACATTAGTTCCTACATGAGTGACGTTAGATAAATGAGTTACAGATATCCACTGGCAAATCTTTACAAAAAATACACGTTGAAATAGCATTAGCCTGAATTAGCTATCTAGCTTTCTTACCTAAAATAAGAAACGCCTTGAGGGGAAGTCCTCCGTGTTGCAGTGTGGCTACTGGCTAGCTACCTGGGGGTGTAAACGTCCCGTTGGTCCTGACTGTCAGTTAGCTAGCCAATCACTGGCATTGTAACAAAAAGCAGTGCTGTGACTGGCTATCATATTTGAGTAACATGCGACACCCGACACCGACATGGAATTATAGTCACAAATCGAACAAAGGGTCCGTCATAACCATCTTTACTATGGTGGCGGGGCGCAGGTCACGAAAGAAGACGGAGAACAAAAGAAGCAAGGGGAACACATTGTGAGTAAACATGAAGCGAGGGATTGCACAAGCCTTCTGGGAGATCTGCCGAAGGACAAGATGGTGGATAAGGAAAGGGAAGCAAGGGGAACACATTGTGAGTAAACATGAAGCGAGGGATTGCGCAAGCCTTCTGGGAGATCTGCCGAAGGACAAGATGGTGGATAAGGAAATAAGTAATTGACAGGAAAAATAATTTCTACATCAATTATAGTCAGTATCTCCCCCTAATTAACTTAACTAGGGGGAATGGGATGGAGAAATGGTTTACAATAGGCAGGGTGGGGCTCAACAGGTGGAATGAGTCCGGTTAGGTTCTGAACAAACAGAGTAAAAAAAAAACTCAAAACAGACAACTAGAAAAAGCTCAAACCAAGCTAATTCAACCACTGGGTCATACAGCCGGGAGAAACAACATACTCCAACTGTTGACCTTATCTGGAGTGGAGTTCCACATCCCTCATGGTCCCGGTTCCTCAGAAACTGGTCTGCCTTATCAGGAACTGAAACCAGACTGTTGCCCTTTGCCTCCCTCCTTAGGACCATTCAGATTCAACAGGAACATACTGTATTTGAACAGAATATGAACTTTCCTCACTAAGTAACTTTCTACACACCTAGAACTTCTTGACCCTTCCTAAAATATACGTTCCTTTTCCTTACACATGTAAAGTTATCAATAAGTTGTAGTATGGTAACATGAATAAGTATATTTCAAGCTATATGGGCAGCCTGATGGATCCAGAGCAGGTTAATTATGGACTTTAATACTACTTAGAGGGACCCTGTAATGCAACATGCAGGGACCCATAGGACATTATACAGGGAAAAGTTATAGTATGTTAGCCAGCAATACGCAATGTGGGTGTCGCACCCTGATCTGTTTCTTTGTGCTTGTCTATCCCCCAGGTGTCTCTAATCTTCCCCATTATCCCCGGTGTATTTATACCTGTGTTCTCTGTTTGTCTGTTGCCAGTTTGTTTTGTTTTCGTGAAACCTACCAGCTTTTGTTTTTCTAGTCCTTCCCGGTTTTGACCCTGAGCCTGCCTGCTGTTCTGTACCTTGCCCCACTGGATTACTGACCCCTGCCTGACCCTGAGACTACCTGCTGTTATGGACGTTTTGCACCCTCTCTGGTTTACTGACCCGTGACTTGTCGTTTCCACACCCCTGTACTAGAAATAAATGTTTGTTTCTTCGACACTGTCGGGTGTTTTACAGAAAAATATCTTACTTAGCTAGGCATCGTATTTGTCATCTGTCTTCTTGGTGTTGGCATCGGCTGTAGCTGAGCGTCAAACGTTAGCTAAATCCAACTCTTTGTTTCGAATCCCCTGCTCTATATTCCGGTTGAAACATGAATGTTTGAACGTCAACGTGTAGCTAATAGATGCTCCGCTGTTGAATTTGTGTTGATGAGAGGAATAACTTAAAGAGGTAGAGATACTCTCAATGATCGGCTATGGAACCCTGACCTGCTGTTTTCAACTCTCTAGAGACAGCAGGAGCGGTAGAGATACTCTGAATGATTGGCTATGAAAAGGCAACTGACATTTACTCCTGAGGTGCTGACCTGTTGCTCCATCGACAACCACTGTGAAAATTATTATTTGACCATGCTGGTCATCTATGAACATCTTGGCCATGTTCTGTTATAATCTCCACCCGGCACCAGCCAGAAGAGGACTGGCCACCCCTCAGAGCCTGGTTCCTCTCTAGGTTTCTTCCTAGGTTGACCAGAGCCTTGTGGCACCCTATTCCCTATATAGTGCACTACTGTTGACCAGAGCCCAGTGGCACCCTATTCCCTATATAGTGCACTACTGTTGACCAGAGCCCAGTGGCACCCTATTCCCTATATAGTGCACTACTGTTGACCAGAGCCCAGTGGCACCCTATTCCATATATAGTACACTACTGTTGACCAGAGCCCTGAGGCACCCTATTCCCTATATAGTACACTACTGTTGACCAGAGCCCAGTGGCACCCTATTCCCTATATAGTACACTACCGTTGACCAGAGCCTTGTGGCACCCTATTCCCTATATAGTACACTACTGTTGACCAGAGCCCTGAGGCACCCTATTCCCTATATATAGTACACTACTGTTGACCAGAGCCCAGTGGCACCCTATTCCCTATATAGTACACTACCGTTGACCAGAGCCCTGAGGCACCCTATTCCCTATATAGTACACTACTGTTGACCAGAGCCCAGTGGCACCCTATTCCCTATATAGTACACTACCGTTGACCAGAGCCCTGAGGCACCCTATTCCCTATATAGTACACTACTGTTGACCAGAGCCCAGTGGCACCCTATTCCCTATATAGTACACTACCGTTGACCAGAGCCCAGTGGCACCCTATTCCCTATATAGTACACTACCGTTGACCAGAGCCTTGTGGCAAGTAGCCTTGTCCAAGCCAGAATGTCCTGTTTCCTGAAGTGTGAGGCAGCTTGATATACAGGTACACCCCTTGGACACAATGCTAGTCTATCGTTGACCCCTATAGGCTGGCCTAGGTCTAAAGTAGTGCACTATATTGGGAATAGGGTGCAATTTGAGACACAGAAAACACTTTGATACTGTGGTCCAATAGAACTGCCAGAACATCAACAACATGGCCTGATACTCCAATCTGCCAGTCAGATTCATGACTTCACCTGATCACCAGTCACTAGGTGCCCAAACAAGGGCACTGCGTTCATCCACCTCTGGCCTGCTCGCCTCCCTACCACTGAGGAAGTACAGTTCCCGCGCAGCCCAGTCAAAACTGTTCGCTGCTCTGGCCCCCCAATGGTGGAACAAACTCCCTCACGACGCCAGGACAGCGGAGTCAATCACCACCTTCCGGAGACACCTGAAACCCCACCTCTTTAAGGAATACCTAGGATAGGATAAAGTAATCCTTCTCACCCCCCTTAAAAGATTTAGATGCACTATTGTAAAGTGGCTGTTCCACTGGATGTCTTAAGGTGAACGCACCAATTTGTAAGTCGCTCTGGATAAGAGCGTCTGCTAAATGACTTAAATGTAAAATGTAAATGTAGTTATGCTCATGTCCTGCTACACACATCACAGCAAATTATACCATGAGCTAGATGTTATGATGATGCTGAACAAACGGCACACAAGTTGATTTTGTTCACCCATACCAGAAGTAAATCAGGACACGCAGGTTGAAATATCAAAACAAATATCTTAACAAATTATATTAATTTGG
>NC_088399.1:5174271-5254271 GCF_034236695.1 Oncorhynchus nerka
CTTGACACAACTGTGGGAAGCATTGGAGTCAACATGGGCCAGCATCGCTGTGGAACGCTTTCGACACCTTGTAGAGTCCATGCCCCGATGAATGAAGGCTGTTCTGAGCTCAGGTGGCCTCTCTTTTGACTAGGACCCATAGGGAGACACCCAGAACCTTCTCATCATTCCTCATTAACACTGGAACACATGCCCTCTCTCCCCCCCAGACCTGATTGGGGCTATCTGGCTCACCATTGTAAATGAATGGGTTTGTGTCCCAAACTGCACCCTATCCCCTATTTAGTGCATTACTTTTGACCAGGGCTCTGGTCCAATTTGGGACACATCCAGGGACTTTCTGAGCTCAATATGTTAACGCTCCACTCTACTGATTCATCTCCTGGCATAATGAACAGCAGCTGATTATCTGACTTCACAATACTGCTCTATGTCCAGACAGCCTGGGGAGGGAGAGAGAGACAGGGAGGCTACATGGGCAGTGAGAGAGGGAGAGGGAGAGAGAGAGAGAGAGAGAGAGAGAGAGAGAGAGAGAGAGAGAGAGACAGGGAGGCTACATGGGCAGAGAGAGAGAGAGAGAGAGAGACAGGGAGGCTACATGGGCAGTGAGAGAGAGAGAGAGAGAGGGAGGCTACATGGGCAGTGAGAGAGGGAGAGAGAGGGAGAGACAGGGAGGCTACATGGGCAGTGAGAGAGAGAGAGACAGGGAGGCTACATGGGCAGTGAGAGAGAGAGAGAGAGAGAGAGAGACAGGGAGGCTACATGGGCAGTGAGAGAGAGAGAGAGAGAGACAGGGAGGCTACATGGGCAGTGAGAGAGAGAGACAGGGAGGCTACATGGGCAGTGAGAGAGGGAGAGGGAGAGAGAGAGAGAGAGAGAGAGAGAGAGAGGGAGAGAGACAGAGAGAGAGGGAGAGGGAGAGAGAGATATAAATTGTCCTGAGGACATATAATATCGATTTAAAAAGTATTCACTTTACAAGGAATTCTGTTGTATGTATGGGTTTACCATCTAACCCCAGAGTCTACAAGGTATTCTGTTGTATGTGTAGGTTTACCATCTAACCCCAGAGTCTAAGCCTGGTAGCACAGTAGTCACACTACGTATACAGTCACACGACAAAAGACCTAGGCTGTGTCACAAATGCAACCCTGTTCACCCTACATAGTGCACTACAGAGCTATATATGGGACTAGGTCAAAAACAGTAAAAGATAGGGAACAGGATGCCGTTGTGGACTACAGCTACAGAACTTCCACACTACACAATGTGACACCAATGAAATTAATAGGGGGGGATAGAAACATATGGAAAACATTTCTTCCCACCAAAATACACGTTTAAATCCCCAAAAAAGGTTTCAGCCTAAACTTTATAATCCGTCTTCTTCTGTTTAAAATGACAGACCAGACAGTCAGAGGAACTTCACGGGATGATGAGGATTGCTTCACGGGTTGATGAGGATTGCTTCACGGGACGATGAGGATTGCTTCAATGATTTAATGATAGCCCAGTGAAGCTTACTGTAGGAAGTGCACATCTTATCCCCAAAGACTGGCTGAAGAGAGTTACGCTATTTACAAATGGCAACCTAATCCCTTTATAGGGCCCATAGGGCTCTGGTCAAAAGTAGTGCACTATATAGGGAACAGGGTGCATTTGGGACACAGCCCTTCTCTCCTGCCATGGGCCCGTTGGAGAATAGTCCAAGCAAGAGTTTTAAAAACAGGAAAGAAGAGGACCAGTAACATAAAGATTTCAAACATTTTAACACACGGGTTAAAAACAGCCAACACTTTGGATGATTCCATAGCTGTTTCTTTCTTCTTCTCAATGTCACCATCTCTTTGGACGCGTCCCTAACTGTACCCTATTCCTTAAATAGTCCACTACTGTTGAGCAGAGCAGAATGTACGGGCAAGTGTGGGCCCGGGTCAGAAAGTGCACTATGTAGGGAATAGGGTGCCATCTGGGAAATCGGTTCAGTCTGTGTCTGGTATTGTCTCTGGGGGTGATTGGATACAGGGTATTGTCTCTGTAGGTGGGACTCGTGCAGGTAGCTATACGTCCAGGATCTCGTCGGCCGTACCTCCGCATCGTAACCTGTAGCGCCCCGTTCTCCAGCTGATGGTGGGGTCCCACAGGGCCGATAGAAAGATCTGGATGGTCATGGACTCTCTGATGAACCAGGCTACAGCGTAGTCCAGTTTGGAGAAGGCCGGTGCACCGCCCTGTGAGATTAAATCAAGGAATATTTATTTCCGGCTACAGCTTTATTCTCCATGTGTCTGTCTCAAGGTACAGGAAGTCGTCACTACTAGAGTCTCTTGACTTTCGAACATCTCTGGCTCTAGCTAGCACTGGGCTGTACAGATTAAACCTCTCTGGCTCTAGCTAGCACTGGGCTGTACAGATTAAACCTCTCTGGCTCTAGCTAGCACTGGGCCGTACAGATTAAACATCTCTGGCTAAATAAGCTGTGTGTGTGTGTGTGTGTGTGTACCTGAACTCCTCGGAGCTGGATGTAGTCAGAGATGAACCACGCCAGACAGTGGCACATGAAGAAGACCATAATATCCCAGTGGAACACGTGATGCGCGGCCCAGCCAATGATCAGGCTGGCTAGGAAACACTCTGAGATGGGCTCACAGATGGTGGCGGGGAGCATGTTGATACGAAGCTTGGCCCATCTGAGAGGGAGGATCAGACAGCATAGTAGAAACTGAAGAATTTTCCTCCAAATGTAGCAGGCCAGTCAGTGGACTTCAAATGGACTACTAAGAGACTAATACAACAGCTAAATGAACATGCTGATATAAACTAGAACAATGTGTTGAACTCAGTTCCTGGAGGGCTGTGTCTGCTGTGGTCTTCATGGATCCATCAGGTCCAAAGAAGAGCAAAATCACACAGACCTGTGGCCCTCCAGGGAACTCAGTTCCCACAGACCCGTGGCCCTGCGGGGAACTCAGTTCCCACAGACCCGTAGCCCTGCGGGGAACTCAAGTTCCCACAGACCCGTGGCCCTCCAGGGAACTCGGTTCCCACAGACCCGTGGGCCTCCAGGGAACTCGGTTCCCACAGACCCGTGGCCCTCCAGGGAACTCGGTTCCCACAGACCCGTGGCCCTCCAGGGAACTCGGTTCCCACAGACCCGTGGCCCTCCAGGGAACTCGGTTCCCACCGATGGCCCTCCAGGGAACTCAGTTCCCACAGATGTCCCTCCAGGGAACTCAGTTCCCACAGACCCGTGGCCCTGCGGGGAACTCAGTTCCCACAGACCCGTGGCCCTCCAGGGAACTCAGTTCCCACAGATGGCCCTCCAGGGAACTCAGTTCCCACAGATGGCCCTCCAGGGAACTCAGTTCCCACAGATGGCCCTCCAGGGAACTCAGTTCCCACAGATGGCCCTCCAGGGAACTCAGTTCCCACAGATGGCCCTCCAGGGAACTCAGTTCCCACAGATGGCCCTCCAGGGAACTCAGTTCCCACAGACCCGTGGCCCTGCGGGGAACTCAGTTCCCACAGACCCGTGGCCCTCCGGGGAACTCAGTTCCCACAGACCCGTGGCCCTCCGGGGAACTCAGTTCCCACAGACCCGTGGCCCTCCAGGGAACTCGGTTCCCACAGACCCGTGGCCCTCCAGGGAACTCAGTTCCCACAGACCCGTGGCCCTCCAGGGAACTCAGTTCCCACAGACCCGTGGCCCTCCAGGGAACTCAGTTCCCACAGACCCGTGGCCCTCCGGGGAACTCAGTTCCCACAGACCTGTGGCCCTCCAGGGAACTCAGTTTGACACCCCTGCTCTAGAACAATGGGTGTGTGAGACACTTTATAGCTCTGGGTCTTCCACTATGAGATACGGGGACAAACACAAAGCCCCAATGGCTTACCTGATCATGCGGGACTGGAACTGAGCAATCGAATAGGACCCAGAGTTCTGCATGGCTACCTGTGTTGCCATGGAGAACTTCCATCCCCTGTGAGAAAAGGGAGGGACAAAGGAAACAATGAGCCTTCAGTTAAAAAGGGAAGTTCAAGTTGCAATCACTCCCATTGATTGTTAGCTAGCAGTGGTTTGGGTTAAATTAGCTTGCGTTTCTAGTGTTGGTTTACAGAAAACTGACCGTGGATTACAGTTTGTCCTGGCCTATATTCAGGGTGAGGAGCCTTCATCATGGACTTCCCGTTTAACACCTATAGTAGGACCTGGATCACAGCCATACACTATTTGTTTTCAGGGTAGCCCAATTCAGACCAGGGTCTCATTCCAATGGAAGCGTATCAATAAACCATACCACAGCATGATCAATTACTGATGTTTGGTGGCACGATAATCAATAAAACAGGCCACCGTGTTGGGGGAGGACTAGAGACGGGCCACCGTGTTGGGGGAGGACTAGAGACGGGCCACCGTGTTGGGGGAGGACTAGAGACGGGCCACCGTGTTGGGGGAGGACTAGAGACGGGCCACCGTGTTGGGGGAGGACTAGAGGTGGGCCACCATGTTGGGGGAGGACTAGAGACGGGCCACCATGTTGGGGGAGGACTAGAGACGGACCACCATGTTGGGGAGGACTAGAGACGGGCAACCGTGTTGGGGGAGGACTAGAGACGGGCCACCGTGTTGGGGGAGGACTAGAGACGGGCCACCGTGTTGGGGAGGACTAGAGACGGGCCACCGTGTTGGGGGAGGACTAGAGACGGGCCACCGTGTTGGGGGAGGACTAGAGACGGGCCACCGTGTTGGGGGAGGACTAGAGACGGGCCACCGTGTTGGGGGAGGACTAGAGACGGGCCACCGTGTTGGGGGAGGACTAGAGACGGGCCACGGTGTTGGGGGAGGACGAGAGACGGGCCACCGTGTTGGGGGAGGACTAGAGACGGGCCACCGTGTTGGGGGAGGACTAGAGACGGGCCACCGTGTTGGGGAGGACTAGAGACGGGCCACCGTGTTGGGGGAGGACTAGAGACGGGCCACCGTGTTGGGGGAGGACTAGAGACGGGCCACCGTGTTGGTGGAGGACTAGAGACGGGCCACGGTGTTGGGGGAGGACGAGAGACAGGCCACCGTGTTGGGGAGGACTAGAGACGGGCCACCGTGTTGGGGGAGGACTAGAGACGGGCCACCGTGTTGGGGAGGACTAGAGACGGGCCACCGTGTTGGGGAGGACTAGAGACGGGCCACCGTGTTGGGGGAGGACAAGAGACGGGCCACCGTGTTGGGGGAGGACAAGAGACGGGCCACCGTGTTGGGGGAGGACGAGAGACGGGCCACCGTGTTGGGGGAGGACTAGAGGCGGGCCACCGTGTTGGGGGAGGACGAGACGGGCCACCGTGTTGGGGGAGGACTAGAGACGGGCCACCGTGTTGGGGAGGACTAGAGACGGGCCACCGTGTTGGGGGAGGACTAGAGACGGGCCACCGTGTTGGGGGAGGACTAGAGACGGGCCACCGTGTTGGGGAGGACTAGAGACGGGCCACCGTGTTGGGGGAGGACGAGAGACGGGCCACCGTGTTGGGGGAGGACTAGAGGCGGGCCACCGTGTTGGGGGAGGACTAGAGGCGGGCCACCGTGTTGGGGGAGGACGAGAGACGGGCCACCATGTTGGGGGAGGACTAGAGACTGGCCACCGTGTTGGGGAGGACTAGAGACGGGCCACCGTGTTGGGGGAGGACTAGAGACGGGCCACCATGTTGGGGGAGGACTAGAGACGGGCCACCGTGTTGGGGAGGACGAGAGACGGGCCACCATGTTGGGGGAGGACTAGAGACGGGCCACCATGTTGGGGGAGGACTAGAGACGGGCCACCGTGTTGGGGAGGACTAGAGACGGGCCACCGTGTTGGGGGAGGACTAGAGACGGGCCACCGTGTTGGGGGAGGACTAGAGACGGGCCACCGTGTTGGGGAGGACGAGAGACGGGCCACCGTGTTGGGGAGGACTAAAGACGGGCCACCGTGTTGGGGGAGGACTAGAGACGGGCCACCGTGTTGGGGGAGGACTAGAGACGGGCCACCGTGTTGGGGGAGGACTAGAGACGGGCCACCGTGTTGGGGAGGACGAGAGACGGGCCACCGTGTTGGGGGAGGACTAGAGACGGGCCACCGTGTTGGGGGAGGACTAGAGACGGGCCACCGTGTTGGGGGAGGACGAGAGACGGGCCACCGTGTTGGGGGAGGACTAGAGACGGGCCACCGTGTTGGGGGAGGACTAGAGACGGGCCACCGTGTTGGGGGAGGACTAGAGGTGGGCCACCATGTTGGGGGAGGACTAGAGACGGGCCACCGTGTTGGACTAGAAGGCAAAGATGTAAACAATAGAAATTAAATAGAAAACAAATAGAATAAGGTGCCATGTAACGCAGTCAACTCCTCCCAGCGGTAACACAGTCAACTCCTCCCGGCGGTAACACAGTCAACTCCTCCCGGCGGTAACACAGTCAACTCCTCCCGGCGGTAACACAGTCAACTCCTCCTAGCGGTAACACAGTCAACTCCTCCCGGCGGTAACACAGTCAACTCCTCCCGGCGGTAACGCAGTCAACTCCTCCCGGCGGTAACGCAGTCAACTCCTCCCGGCGGTAACGCAGTCAACTCCTCCCGGCGGTAACACAGTCAACTCCTCCCGGCGGTAACACAGTCAACTCCTCCTAGCGGTAACACAGTCAACTCCTCCTAGCGGTAACACAGTCAACTCCTCCTAGCGGTAACACAGTCAACTCCTCCTAGCGGTAACACAGTCAACTCCTCCTAGCGGTAACACAGTCAACTCCTCCTAGCGGTAACACAGTCAACTCCTCCTAGCGGTAACACAGTCAACTCCTCCTAGCGGTAACACAGTCAACTCCTCCTAGCGGTAACACAGTCAACTCCTCCTAGCGGTAACACAGTCAACTCCTCCCTGCGGTAACACAGTCAACTCCTCCCAGCGGTAACGCAGTCAACTCCTCCCAGCGGTAACGCAGTCAACTCCTCCAAGCGGTAACACAGTCAACTCCTCCTAGCGGTAACACAGTCAACTCCTCCTAGCGGTAACACAGTCAACTCCTCCCTGCGGTAACACAGTCAACTCCTCCCTGCGGTAACACAGTCAACTCCTCCCAGCGGTAACACTGTCAACTCCTCCTAGCGGTAACACAGTCAACTCCTCCTAGCGGTAACACAGTCAACTCCTCCTAGCGGTAACACAGTCAACTCCTCCTAGCGGTAACACAGTCAACTCCTCCTAGCGGTAACACAGTCAACTCCTCCTAGCGGTAACACAGTCAACTCCTCCTAGCGGTAACACAGTCAACTCCTCCTAGCGGTAACACAGTCAACTCCTCCTAGCGGTAACACAGTCAACTCCTCCTAGCGGTAACACAGTCAACTCCTCCTAGCGGTAACACAGTCAACTCCTCCTAGCGGTAACACAGTCAACTCCTCCTAGCGGTAACACAGTCAACTCCTCCTAGCGGTAACACAGTCAACTCCTCCTAGCGGTAACACAGTCAACTCCTCCCAGCGGTAACACTGTCAACTCCTCCCAGCGGTAACGCAGTCAACTCCTCCAAGCGGTAACACAGTCAACTCCTCCAAGCGGTAACACAGTCAACTCCTCCTGGCGGTAACACAGTCAACTCCTCCCGGCGGTAACACAGTCAACTCCTCCCGGCGGTAACACAGTCAACTCCTCCCGGCGGTAACACAGTCAACTCCTCCCGGCGGTAACGCAGTCAACTCCTCCTAGTGGTAACACAGTCAACTCCTCCTAGCGGTAACACAGTCAACTCCTCCTAGTGGTAACACAGTCAACTCCTCCCAGCGGTAATGCAGTCAACTCCTCCTAGCGGTAACACAGTCAACTCCTCCTAGCGGTAACACAGTCAACTCCTCCCGGCGGTAACAAGGAAGATAAAGTAATGACTGCACCTGTCAGCGATAGCCTTCGCCATGAAGTAGTCCTCAGCGATGTATTGAGCGAAGGCGATCAGCCCTCCAGCCTGGTCCAGGATATCTTTTCTCATCAGACAGGACATTCCGGTCACACACTTAATACCCGTCACATTGGCTGAGATGTAGGAGCGCGGGTGGGACGTGCCAAAATACACCTGTTAGGAAATGGAGGTAGATTACTGGTAGGACAGATTACAGATCATTGAGACAGGCCTAAGACCCCTAGACCAGGAATAATCAATTAGATTCAGCCGCGGGCCGATTCTTTCTTGAGTGGATGGTCAGGTGGCTGGATCATAATTACAAATAATGGGTAGACTGCAAATTGTCTGCAATGTGGCCAAACAGATATAATATTTAACTAAAACATAATCACATTACATTTGTATACAATCACAAACTCGGCATAAAAAATGAAAACGTCCCTTTTTCAGGATGGCAACAACAACGGCCCGAGTTACACCAGGAACATACATTCCCTCCATGAGTTCTCAGACTGTCTGCAATAGGCTGAGAGAGGCTGGACTGAGGGCTTGTAGGCCTGTTGTAAGGCAGGTTCTCACCAGTGTCAGGACGTTGGCCTCTTTGGGTATAGCAAGCCCATCCCCCATTCCCTGCCTCCCCCTTGCCTCCTTCAACTAGGCTGCTGTGGTCAAGAGAGAGGTCGTAAATTCCTGAGAAGGACCTCAGGACACACAGTTATAGAGAACTCACAGAACTTGAGGTACGAACAAATGTCATGTTCCGGAGAAAGTATAGAAGATCGGTGAAGAATCCAGCTACGAACTGGTCCGTTTGTCACAACTTGGGAAGCTCATGGGAGACGGTGTGGCCACATTACCATAACGCTGTTTATATAATAGCCCCAGATATGAGGTTTACATCTAATTGTTGAATGAGTGAGTATGATACTGTTTACACAATTTTTCAATGTGATTTTGGACTGTTTAATGAAGGAAAACCTGAAAAGGGAATTGGATTTTAACTCAAATCAGAGGACCGCCCCTGAGCCCAGTTAGGGTAAGACATCCTGGGACAGCCCTCTTCTGCCATTCTGAATACAACTCAACTTTGAGAAATTATCATCAGACCATGTTTTTCTCCATTACGAGGGGACAAAGGTTGTAGACCATTGCTGAATCTTTTTAACCATACCACGTGGTTAAACTCTTAGACTATCGATACCGACAGAATAAGAACAAGTCTTTGATACTAATTACTAGTCTGCAGCTAGGAATTCAGTATCATTGAACGTGAAGAACGACAACCGCCGAAACACCCATTCTATAACGAATGTCACTCTGAACAATCCCCTCTAACCACAACCGAGAGAGAGAGGGAGAGAGACGGACAATTCTACAAAAGAAACACACTTTTCACCAGCGATCAAGACGACACACTGAGTGTAAATATATATATTGATTGCAATTGTTTCCGAATGAGTGAGCGTTCATGTGTAAAGGATTAGCATTTCAATTGTTATAGTTATCACCTTGTAGTGACTTCTCAGTCGACCCCCACTTCCCCTTTTGTCTAACAAGCCGCCATGCCGGTTCAACCCACTAGGGCACATCCTCCTATCACCACATTTACCTTGTTTGTTTGTTTATGCATTTCTGTGAATGACTTATTTAGTAATAAATAAATGATTTAAGACAATTGATGTATGGATGACTCATAGTGAAGACTGGGTTCGTGCAGGTAACCAACAATTTACGACGTTTGGAATGAGACTAACGTGAGGTAAAGCAAATAATTCTTTAATTCGAAGACTAATTGATCAAATAAAATATCAGAAAAGTTATTTTAGGAAATGATAACTTTGTAATCTGAATATTTTTCCTTGGTGCCCCGACTTCCTAGTTAATTAGTCACGTGACTAATCAGTTGATCGCGCAGTAACTAATTACAGAGAATCTTTGATAAAAAACTCTCAGTCTTCAGTTAAATGATATTACAGACACGACGCCAGGCAGGTTCACATCAAGACAACGTCGCCTATGGGCACAAACCCACAGTTGAGTCGCAGTTTTGTCTCACCAGGTGATGGTCGGATTCGCGTTTATCATCGAAGGAATGAGCGTTACACCGAGGCCTGTAATCTGGAGCGGAATCAATTTGAAGATGGAGGGTCCGTCATGGTCTGGGGCGGTGTGTCACAACATCATCGGACTGAGCTTGTTGTCATTGCAGGCAATCTTACAGGGAAGACATCCTCCTCCCTCATGGCGTACCCTTCCTGCAGGCTCATCCTGACATGACCCTCCAGCATGACAATACCAGCAGCCAAACTGCTCGTTTTGTGCGTGAATTCCTGCAACACAGGAATGTCAGTGTTCTGTCATGGCCAGCGAAGAGCCCGGATCTCAATCCCATTGAGCACGTCTGGGACCTGTTGGATCAAAGGGTGAGGGCTAGGGCCATTCCCCCCAGAAATGTCTGGGAACTTGCAGGTGTCTTGGTGGAAGAGTAGGGTAACATCTCACAGCAAGAACTGGCAAATCTGGTGCAGTCCATGAGGAGGAGATGCACTGCAGTGCTTAATGCAGCTGGTGGCCACACCAGATACTGACAGTTACTTTTGATTTTGACCCCCCCCTTTGTTCAGGGACACATTATTCCATTTCTGTTAGTCACACGTCTGTGGAACTTGTTCAGTTTATGTCTCAGTTGTTGAATCTTATGTTCATACAAATATTTACACATGTTAAGTTTTCTGAAAATAAACGAAGTTGACATGTTTCTTTTTTTTGCCCAGTTTATATATATCTCTCTATAATGCGTGGGACTACTTTGGAAAACATTTTCAAAATCACTGGTGTTTTTAGACTTATGTCCATCTCACCAAAAAACAAGTAAATATTTGTTTTGCTCAGAAAACACAGATAAAAATACAAATCCCGCCAGTTTTGATGTCGTCACTATTATTCTACAATGTAGAAAATAATAAAAATAAAGAAAAACCCTTGTGTCCAAACTTTTGACTGTCCTAGAACTGGCCCAAGTACACCTGACAAAAAAAATACATATACATATATATATATATATATATATATATACATATACAATACCAGTCAAAAGTTTGGACACAAGGGTTTTTCTTTATTTTTATTATTTTCTACATTGTAGAATAATAGTGACGACATCAAAACTATGAAATGACACATGGAATCATGTAGTAACCAGAAAAAGTGTTAAACAAATCAATGTTATATTTGAGATTCTTCAAAGTAGCCACCCTTTGCCTTGATGACAGCTTTGTACACTCTTGGCACTTTCTCAACCAGCTTCATAAGGTAGTCACCTGGAATGCATTTCAATAAACAGGTGTGCCTAGTTAAATGTTAATTTGTGGAATTTCCTTAAATGCATTTCAACCAATCAGTTGTGTTGTGATAGGGTAGGGGTGGTATACAGAAGATAGTTGTATTTGGTAAAAGGCCAAGTCCATATTATGACAAGAATATTATGAGAACAGCTCAAATAAGCTAAGAGAAATGACAGTCCATCATTACTTTAAGGCTCTTTAATGTCAGCCAATCCAGAAATTGTAAAGAACTTTGAAAGTTTATTTTAGTGCAGTCGCAAAAACCATCAATCGCTATGATGAAACTGGCTCTCACGAGGACCGCCACAGGAAAGAGGACCGCCGCCATTTAAATCCATTTTGTTTGTAGCTACATCCTGTTCGGCCAGTGTTGTCAAGTCACTCCGGTTCACACTGACCGTGGCGTGTTGCAGAAAGTAGCCCATCACAACTTTATCCAACTGATCTGTCGATAGCGCCTGCTACATTCAGGCAATCAATGTTGTGGAGAAAAGTAGAAAAACTGTTGTCGTTCTCGATGGCTAATGTTATATATTTCAACACCACCACGGTATAAAGGGCAATCAACACATACTGAGTAGTGTAGCAGGAAGCCCTGTCTGTAAGGACACTCACCTGTTCTAGTGTAGCAGGAAGCCCTGTCTGTAAGGACACTCACCTGTTCTAGTGTAGCAGGAAGCCCTGTCTGTAAGGACACTCACCTGTTCTAGTGTAGCAGGAAGCCCTGTCTGTAAGGACACTCACCTGTTCTAGTGTAGCAGGAAGCCCTGTCTGTAAGGACACTCACCTGTTCTAGTGTAGCAGGAAGCCCTGTCTGTAAGGACACTCACCTGTTCTAGTGCAGCAGGAAGCCCTGTCTGTAAGGACACTCACCTGTTCTAGTGTAGCAGGAAGCCCTGTCTGTAAGGACACTCACCTGTTCTAGTGTAGCAGGAAGCCCTGTCTGTAAGGACACTCACCTGTTCTAGTGTAGCAGCGAAGCCCTGTCTGTAAGGACACTCACCTGTTCTAGTGTAGCAGCGAAGCCCTGTCTGTCGGCCACGTAGGGAAGGCCATGGACTAACCCCACCTTCTCCGTCATCTGATAGGCCATATCTGTCAGGGTGTCCGGTTTCACTGGCAAGTAAGAGGACAGGATTGGCCAATCAATCAATAGTTGTCACCAAAAAGCTTTTACAAATCTGGAAATGGGATAAAATAACTTATCGTGGGCAAAGTATTTCATCCAACAGCAGTATTTGAATCAAATAGTAACATGTTTGTAAGAAGAGCAATCAAAGCCTGATGATCTACAGTTGAAGTCAGAAGTTTACATACACTTAGGTTGGAGTCATTAAAACTCTAAATGTATTGTTAAATGTCTTGTTAACAAACTATAGTTGTGGCAAGTCAGTTAGGACATCTACTTTGTGCATGACACAAAGAATTTTTCCAAGAATTGTTTACAGACAGATTATTTCACTTATAAATCACTGTATCACAATTCCAGTGGGTCAGACGTTGACTGTGCCTTTAAACAGCTTGGAAAATTCCAGAAAATGATGTCATGGCTTTAGAAGCTTCTGATAGGCTAATTGAAATAATTTGAGTTAATTGGAGGTGTACCTGTGGATGTTTTCAAGGCCTACCTTCAAAATCAAAAGAAATCAGCCAAGACCTCAGAAAAATAATTGTAGACATTTACATTTACATTTAAGTCATTTAGCAGACGCTCTTATCCAGAGCGACTTACAAATACCTTCACAAGTTTGGTTCATCCTTGGGAGTTATTTCCAAATGCCTGAAGGTACCACGTTCATCTGTACAAACAATAGTATGCAAGAATAAACACCATGGGACCACGCAGCCGTCATACCGCTCAGGAAGGAGACGCGTTCTGTTGCCTAGAGATGAACGTACTTTGGTGCGAAAAGTGCAAATCAATCCCAGAACAACAGCAAAGGACCTTGTGAAGATGCTGGAGGAAACGGATACAAAAGTCTCTATATCCACAGTAAAACGAGTCCTATATCGACATAATCTGAAAGGCTGCTCAGCAAGGAAGAAGCCACTGCTCCAAAACCGCCATAAAACGCCAGACTACGTTTTACAACTGCTCATCGGGGACAAAGGTCGTACTTTTTGGAGAAATGTCCTCTGGTCTGATGAAACAAAAATAGAACTGTTTGGCCATAATGACCATCGTTATGTTTGGAGGAAAAAGGGGGAGGCTTGCAAGCCGAAGAACACCATCCCAACTGTGAAGCACAGGGGTGGCAGCATCATGTTGTGGGGGTGCTTTGCTGCAGGAAGGACTGGTGCACTTCACAAAATAGATGGCATCATGAGGGGGGAAAATTATGTGGATATGTTGAAGCAACATCTCAAGATGGTCGCAAATGGGTCTTCCAAATGGACAATGACCCCAAGCATACTTCCAATGTTGTGTCAAAAAAAGGACAACAAAGTCAAGGTATTGGAGAGGCCATCACAAAGCCCTGACCTCAATCCTATAGAAAATGTTTGGGCAGAACTGAAAAAGCATGTGCGAGCAAGGAGGCCTTCAAACCTGACTCAGTTACACCAGCTCTGTCAGGAAGAATGGGCCAAAATTCACCCAATTTATTGTGGGAAGCTTGTGGAAGGCTACCCAAAATGTTTGACCCATCTTAAACAATTTAAAAGGCAATGCTACCAAATACTAATTTTGTGTATGTAAACTTCTGACCCACTGGGAATGTGATGAAAGAAATAAAAGCTGAAATAAATCATTCACTCTACTATTATTCTGACATGTCACATTCTTAAAATAAAGTGGTGATCCTGAACTGACCTAAGACAGAGAATTCTTACTAGGATTAAAATGTCAGGAATTGTGAAAAACAGAGTTTACATGCATTTGGCTGAGGTGTATGTAAACTTCCCACTTCAACTGTAGGTTCAAGGTTCAAAACTAGAGCTGAATGGAACCTCCATTATCTATTGGGAAATAACTAGGGATAAGACACACATCAGCCCTAGGGATAAGACACACAGCAGCCCTAGGGATAAGACACACATCAGCCCTAGGGATAAGACACACATCAGCCCTAGTGATAAGACACACATCAGCCCTAGTGATAAGACACACATCAGCCCTAGGGATAAGACACACATCAGCCCTAGGGATAAGACACACATCAGCCCTAGTGAGAAGACACACATCAGCCCTAGGGATAAGACACACATCAGCCCTAGGGATAAGACACACATCAGCCCTAGGGATAAGACACACATCAGCCCTAGGGATAAGACACACATCAGCCCTAGGGATAAGACACACATCAGCCCTAGGGATAAGACACACATCAGCCCTAGGGATAAGACACACATCAGCCCTAGGGATAAGACACACATCAGCCCTAGTGATAAGACACACATCAGCCCTAGGGATAAGACACACATCAGCCCTAGGGATAAGACACACATCAGCCCTAGCGATAAGAATGATGAAATTGGTGTAAGAATGCGTCCCAAATGGCACCCTATTCCCTATGCAGTGCACTACTTTTGACCAGGGTAGTGCACTGTGTAGGGAATAGGGCACCATTTGGGACAGAGTGTTTATTTCCTACCTCGTATTCCGCTGTCGCAAATCCACACCAGGCCATGCTTCGCCCCCTCATAACCTGGCATCAGGTTATTAATCTTTGGGTTGATGCCAACCTTCTTCCCTCCTGGAATGGAAACAAACAATGTCAGCTGTCTGGCCTGAGGTGTCCCAGCCATAACGACAGACTGATCGAACAGAGACACTTTCTTCAACCTGTATTCTTTCACTTCCATTTAAAGCAGAAATCCTTAAAATGGGGAAACTTCCACTTCCTTTTCCAATATTACAACAAAGGAATCACAGCGAACAGCGAACACTTGTCTTTTATTCTCTGGCGTCATTGCACACGCATTAGAAGAGCAGAATCGGTACTGTAACTTTTGTTACCCGCAACAACACAAAAACATAGGGCTGGGGGTGAACAGCTGTTTCCTCCTTTAGGATCTCACCTTACAGACAAATAGGATTGGGAGAGGGTCGTCTGGTAAACTAAATGGCCACACCAAGCCGTTCAGGGTCGTCTGTTAAACTAAAATGGCCACACCAAGCCCTTCAGCGTCGTCTGGTAAACTAAATGGCCGCATCAAGCCCTTCAGTCTCTAACAGAGAGTATAATGGCCACACCAAGCCCTTCAGTCTCTAACAGAGAGTATAATGGCCACACCAAGCCCTTCAGTCTCTAACAGAGAGTATAATGGCCACACCAAGCCCTTCAGTCTCTAACAGAGAGTATAATGGCCACACCAAGCCCTTCAGTCTCTAACAGAGAGTATAATGGCCACACCAAGCCCTTCAGTCTCTAACAGAGAGTATAATGGCCACACCAAGCCCTTCAGTCTCTAACAGAGAGTATAATGGCCACACCAAGCCCTTCAGTCTCTAACAGATGGACAGAGAGTATAATGGCCACACCAAGCCATTCAGTCTCTAACAGATGGACAGAGAGTATAATGGCCACACCAAGCCATTCAGTCTCTAACAGATGGACAGAGAGTATAATGGCCACACCAAGCCATTCAGTCTCTAACAGAGAGTATAATGGCCACACCAAGCCCTTCAGTCTCTAACAGAGAGTATAATGGCCACACCAAGCCCTTCAGTCTCTAACAGAGAGTATAATGGCCACACCAAGCCCTTCAGTCTCTAACAGAGAGTATAATGGCCACACCAAGCCCTTCAGTCTCTAACAGAGAGTATAATGGCCACACCAAGCCCTTCAGTCTCTAACAGAGAGTATAATGGCCACACCAAGCCCTTCAGTCTCTAACAGAGAGTATAATGGCCACACCAAGCCCTTCAGTCTCTAACAGAGAGTATAATGGCCACACCAAGCCCTTCAGTCTCTAACAGATGGACAGAGAGTATAATGGCCACACCAAGCCATTCAGTCTCTAACAGAGAGTATAATGGCCACACCAAGCCCTTCAGTCTCTAACAGAGAGTATAATGGCCACACCAAGCCCTTCAGTCTCTAACAGAGAGTATAATGGCCACACCAAGCCCTTCAGTCTCTAACAGAGAGTATAATGGCCACACCAAGCCCTTCAGTCTCTAACAGAGAGTATAATGGCCACACCAAGCCCTTCAGTCTCTAACAGAGAGTATAATGGCCACACCAAGCCCTTCAGTCTCTAACAGAGAGTATAATGGCCACACCAAGCCCTTCAGTCTCTAACAGAGAGTATAATGGCCACACCAAGCCCTTCAGTCTCTAACAGAGAGTATAATATAGTCACATTTTGCAACCCTTTAAAAAGCAACAGATCCCTTTGACAACACCCTGAGTGGCATCAACATGAGTCAGAAACATTTATTCTAGTGTCAAAATACACTACAAAGTGTAAATAGGATATTTTTGGTCATGAAGACAGTCTGGTAGAAAACAGAGATTTGAAAATCCGTGCATCACAACGGGTAAATGAAGGTTGGTGTTTTATTTGTCCATTTGCTCACTAACATGGAGTGAACAGCTGCTGTGTTGCTCTCTATCCAATACCACAGACGGTGAGAAAGAACTGCTCAGGAGCTCTGACTGTTTACATAAAACACGGCGTCTCTGGCACATTTTGGGGAATACGTAGAGGTGGAAACTTTCCTTGGGAATTGGGAATATATGCAAATTAATATTAATACTATTTAAAAAGTTAGATTTTTTTTTTTGTATTGGATATATTGTCCATATCATGTGGAGACTGAAACAGAAAACTTTTACCTTTAGACATCATTGCAAATGATTAAATCCTTCCAATAGAAATTTTAAAAACTATTTAGTTATGAACTGAACTTTAATTAAATGAGTTGACTCTTCACATGGGATGATTTCACTGAACAACAAAAATAAAGGGAATATTGAATGATCCCCAGTGATCCCATCGCATCTCCCAAAAACGTTTTCAACATACATCTGTAAAAACATAGTCCAGAAACTAAAGCTTTGATTGGCTTCCTCTCAGGCTTCCATGTCTTCTCCCTGGTCCTCTTCAATGTTCACCTCTTGAACATCAGAATCTGAGGCCTCATCTTCACCGTCACTTTCCAACCTTGTTGAGGATGGCTCGTTGTCAGGCTCAAAAAGCCTCAAATTCACCCGGATAGACAATTTTTCAATCCTTGTATTGGTCAGCCTGTTGCATGCTTTGGTGTGTGTGTTCCCAAACAAGGACCACTTGCGCAGTTGATGTTGGTGGGATTTGGAAGATGATGGAGGCAACATGGGAAAGAGCCTCAGATCAACGTGTTTGGGCTTCAGGCAGAAGTCTTCACGCTTTTTGATGTATTTCAGAACTGCAGTTTCCTCTGCTCGGAGCAACAGTGAAGTGGGCAGGGCAGTACGGATTTCTTCTCTTACATCTGCAAGCAGAGTCTGAACATCAGACGGGATGGCATGGTCTCCCTCAATCCGTGCAATGGCTACTACTATAGGTTTCAGGCTGCTTACCACTCTCTCCCAAAATATAACCTTCAGGAGGATCTTCTTGATGGAGCGGTCCATATTGGCAGACTGTGAAATGGCCATTTCTTGGAGAGACTCCTTCCCCTCCAGGAGATGCAGAAGGGCGGCAGGGTAGCCTAGTGGTTAGAGAGAGTTGGACTAGCAACCGAAAGGTTGCTAGATCAAATCCCCCGAGCTGACAAGGTAAAAATCTGTCGTTCTGCCCCTGAACAAGGCAGTGTTCCCCGGTAGCTGTCAATGAACATAAGAATTTGTTCTCAACTGACTTGCCGAGTTAAATAAAGAAGGTTGAATTGGGGGTAATTTAACTAAAATATGCCACGAGACCTAGAATTGCCTACAGTGTATCCCACAAAAAAAAGTTCACTGTTATATAAGCTAACTTTTTTTTAATGAATTTAAGCAAAATTCCTTAAATTCCCGGGCTTATCTTCCCATGGAAAACTTCCGGAAAGTTTCCTAAACCCTTTGCAACCCTAGTCGTGTTTTTAACGTGACAAATACTGCATCAAACACCTTAGTTAGATGTCAAACTGCTAAAAAATAAATAAAAAACATCAAATTAGTACAGATTTCTTGAGTTATGTTAGATTCATTCTGGGGATTTTAAGGACATGAAACAGAGAGTTAATGTACAGGGCATTCAGAAAGTATTCAGACCCCTTCCCTTTTTCCACATTTTGTTACGTTATAGCCTCATTCTGAAGAAAATTTTAAAAATCCTCAATCTACACACAATATCCCATAACTACACACAATACCCCCACAACACCCCCATAACGACACACAACACCCCCATAACGACACACAACACCACCATAACGACACACAATACCCCCATAACTACACACATTACCTCATAACGACACACAATACCCCCATAACGACACACAATACCCCATAACGACACACAATACCCCCATAACGACACACAATACCCCCATAACTACACACAATACCCCCATAACGACACACAATACCCCATAACGACACACAATACCCCCATAACGACACACAATACCCCATAACGACACACAATACCCCATAACGACACACAATACCCCCATAACGACACACAATACCCCATAACGACACGCAATACCCCCATAACGACACACAATACCCCATAACGACACACAATACCCCCATAACGACACACAATACCCCCATAACGACACACAATACCCCCATAACGACACACAATACCCCCATAACGACACACAATACCCCATAACGACACACAATACCCCCATAACGACACACAATACCCCATAACGACACACAATACCCCCATAACGACACACAATACCCCCATAACGACACACAATACCCCATAACGACACACAACACCCCCATAACGACACACAACACCCCCATAACGACACACAATACCCCCATAACTACACACAATACCCCCCCCATAACTACACACAATACCCCCATAACTACACACAATACCCCCATAACTACACACAATACCCCCATAACTACACACAAAACCCCCATAACTACACACAAACCCCCATAACGACACACACCCCATAACACACACCCCATAACGACACACAATACCCCCATAACTACACACAATACCCCCATAACTACACACAATACCCCCATAACTACACACAATACCCCCATAACTACACACAATACCCCATAACTACACACAATACCCCCATAACGACACACATTACCTCATAACGACACACAATACCCCCATAACGACACACAAACTACACACAATACCCCCATAACTACACACAATACCCCCATAACTACACACAATACCCCCATAACTACCCCATAACGACACACAATACCCCCCCCATAACGACACACATTACCTCATAACGACACACAATACCCCCATAACTACACACAATACCCCCATAACTACACACAATACCCCCATAACTCCACACAATACCCCATAACGACACACATTACCTCATAACGACACACAACACCCCCATAACGACACACAACACCCCCATAACGACACACAATACCCCCATAACATAACTACACACACATAATACCCCATAACGACACACAATACCCCCATAACGACACAACACCCCCACAACACCCCCATAACTAACACACAATACCCCCATAACTACACACAATACCCCCATAACTACACACAATACCCCCATAACGACACACAATACCCCATAACGACACACAATACCCCCATAACGACACACAACACCCCCATAACGACACACAATACCCCCATAACTACACACAATACCCCCATAACTACACACAATACCCCATAACGACAATGTGAAAACAAGTTCTTAGAAATGTTTGCACATGAATTTTTTTTTGAAAAAATGAGACTCAAATTGAGCTCAGGTGCATCTGGATAATCATCCTTGAGATGTTTCTACAACTTGGAGTCCACCTGTGGTAAATTGAATTAATTGGAAAGGAGCACACCTGTCGATATAAAGGCCCCACAGTAGACAAACCAAGCCATGAGGTGGAAGGAATTGTCCGCAGGGCTACGAGACAGGATTGTGTCGAGGCACAGATCTGGGGAAGAGCACCAACATATTTCTGCAGCATTGAAGGTCCCCAAGAACACAGTGGCCTCCATCATTCTTAAATGGAAGACGTTTGGAACCAGCAAGACACTTCCTAGAGCTGGCCACCCGACCAAACTGACCAATCCAGGGAGAAGGGCCTTTGTCAGGGAGGTGACCAATAACCCGGTGGTCACTCGGACAGGGCTCCCAAGTTCCTCTGTGGAGATGGTTGTCCTTCTGGAAGGTTCTCCCATCTCCGCAGCCCTCCACCAAATCAGGCCTTTATGGTAGAGTGGCCAGACGGAAGCCCATCTTCAGTAAATGGCACATGACAGACCGCTTGGCACCTAAAGGACTCTCAGACCATGAGAAACAAGATTCTCTGGTCTGATGAAACAAAGATTGAACTCTTTGGCCTGAATTCCAAGCGTCACGTCTGGAGGAAACCTGGCACCATCCCTATGGTAATGCGTGGTGGTAGCAGCATCATGCTGTGGGGATGTTTTTCAGCGGCAGGGACTGGGAGACTAGTCAGGAGCACTCAGAGCACTCAGGACCTCAGACTGGGGGCGAAGGTTCACCTTCCAACAGGACAACGACCCTAAGCACACAGCCAATACAACGCAGGAGTGGCTTTGGAACAAGTCTCTGAATGTCCTAGAGTGGCCCAGCCAGAGCCTGGACTTGAACCCGATCGAACATCTCTGGAGAGACCTGAAAATAGCTGTGCAGCGACACTCCCCATCCAACCTGACAGAGCTTGAGAGGATCTGCAGAGAAGAATGGGAGAAACTACCCAACTACAGGTGTGCCAAGCTTGTAGTGTCATACCCAAGAAGACTCGAGGCTGTAATCTTTGCCAAAGATGAGTAAAGGGTCTGAATACTTACACTACCGTTCAAAAGTTTGGGGTCACTTAGACATGTCCTTTTTGTCCATTAAAATAACATCAAATTGATCAGAAATATAGTGTAGACATTGTTAATGTTGTAAATGACTATTGTAGCTGGAAACGGCAGATTTTTTATGGAATATCTACATAGGCGTACAGGGGCCCATTATCAGCAATCATCACTCCTGTGTTCCAATGGCATGTTGTCTTAGCTAACCCAAGTTTATCATTTTAAAAGGCTAATTGATCATTAGAAAACCCTTTAACAATTATGTTAGCACAGCTGAAAACTTGTTCTGATTAAAGAAGCAATAAAACTGGCCTTTTTTAGACTAGTTGAGTATCTGGAGCAAAAGCATTTGTGGGTTCGATTACAGGCTCAAAATGGCTAGAAACAAAGACCTTTCCTCTGAAACTCAGTCTCTTCTTGTTCTGAGAAATGAAGGCTATTCCATGCGAGAAATTACCAAGAAACTGAAGATCTCGTACAACGCTGTGTACTACTCCATTCACAGAACAGCGCAAACTGGCTCTAACCAGAATAGAAAGAGGAGTGGGAGGCCCTGGTGCACAACTGAGGAAGAAGACAACAGAGGAATTCTGCCTTGAAGGCCAGCATCCCAGAGTCCCAAATCCTGTTTTTGCTTTGTCATTATGGGGTATTGTGATGTCATTATGGAGTATTATATTGGAGATTGATAAGGAAAAATATTTATTCTATCCATATAAAAACGTGGACACCATTTCAAATAAGTGGACACAGCTATTTCAGCCACACCTTGTTGCTGACAGGTGTATAAAAATCCAGCACACAGCCATGCAATCTCCATAGACAAACATTGGTAAGGCCATTCTACTGCCAAAGAGCTCAGTGACGTTCAACATGGCACGGTCATAGGATGCCACCTTTCCAACAAGTCAGTTCGTCAAATTTCTGCCCTGCTAGAGCTGGGTCAACTGTAAGTGCTGTTATTGTCAAGTGGAAAACGTCTAGGAGCAACAACGGCTCAGTCGCGAAGTGGTAGGCCACAAAAGCTCACAACAGGACGGCCGAGTGCTGAAAAGCGTATCGATCGTCTGTCCTCGGCTGCAACACTCACTACCGAGTTCCAAACTGCCTCTGGAAGTAACGTCAGCACAATAACTATTCGTTGGGAGCTTCATGAAATGGGTTTCCATGGCCGAGCAACAGCACACAAGCATAAGATCACCATGTGTAATGCCAAGCGTCGGCTGGAGTGGTGTTAAGCTCACCGCCATTGGATTCTGGAGCAGTGTTCCCTGGAGGGATTTACATTTTTTATTTAACTAGGCAAGTCAGTTAAGAACACATTCTTATTTTCAATGACGGCCTAGGAACGGTGGGTTAACTGCCTTGTTCAGGGGCAAAACGACAGATTTTCACCTTGTCAGCTCGGGGGACCCAATCTTGAGACCTTACAGTTAACTAGTCCAATGCTCTAACCACCAGCCTCTCATTGCACTCCACGAGGAGCCTGCCTGTTACGCGAATGCAGTAAGCCAAGGTAAGTTGCTAGCTAGCATTAAACGTATCTTATAAAAATCAATCAATCATAATCACTAGTTATAACTACACATGGTTGATGATATTACTAGTTTATCTAGCGTGTCCTGTGTTGCATATAATCGATGCAACGCTGGGGGATGATTTAACAAAAGCGCATTTGTGAAAAAAGCACAATCGTTGGACGACTGTACCTAACCATAAACACCAATGCCTTTCTTAAAATCAATACACAGAAATATATTTTTTAAACCTGCATATTTAGCTAAAAGAAATCCAGGTTAGCAGGCAATATTAACCAGGTGAAATTGTGTCATTTGTCTTGCGTTCATTGCACGCAGAGTCAGAGTCAAGAACATCCAATAGTCAAAGGTATATGAAATACAAATGGTATAGAGAGAAATAGTCCTATAATTCCTATAATAACTACAACCTAAAACCTCTTACCTTGGAATATTGAAGTCTCTTGTTAAAAGGAACCACCAGCTTTCATATGTTCTCATGTTCTGAGCAAGGAACTGAAACGTTAGCTTTCTTACATGGCACATATTGCACTTTTACTTCTCCAACACTTTGTTTTTGCATTATTTAAACCAAATTGAACATGTTAGATTATTTATTTGAGGCTACATTTTATTGATGTATTATATTAAGTTAAAATAAGTGTTCATTCAGTATTGTTGTAATTGTCATTATCACAAAAAATAAATAATAATTTTCCGATTAATTCGATTAATATCGGCTTTTTTTTGGGTCCTCCAATAATCGGTATCGGCGCTGAAAAATCATAATCGGTCGACCTCTAGTGCCAACTGTAAAGTTTGGTGGAGGAGGAATAATGGTCTGGGGCTGTTTTTCATGGTTCGGGCCCCTTAGTTCCAGTGAAGGGAAAGCTTAACACTACAGCATACAGTGACATTCTAGATGATTCTGTGCTTCCAACTTTCTGGCAACAGTTTGGGGAAGGCCCTTTCCTGTTTCAGCATGACAATGCCCCCGTGCACAAAGCGAGGTCCATACAGAAATGGTTTGTCGAGATCAGTGAGGAACAACTTGACTTGCCTGCACAGAGCCCTGAACTCAACCTCATCTAACACCCTCGGGATGAATTGGAACGCTGACTGCCAGCCAGGCCTAATCGCCCAACATCAGTGCCCGTCCTCACTAATGCTCTCGTGGCTGAATGGAAACAAGTCCCTGCAGCAATGTTCCAACATCTAGTGGAAAGTCTTCCCAGAAGAGTGGAGGTTGTTATAGCAGCAATGTTCCAACATCTAGTGGAAAGTCTTCCCAGAAGAGTAGAGGCTGTTATAGCAGCAATGTTCCAACATCTAGTGGAAAGTCTTCCCAGAAGAGTAGAGGCTGTTATAGCAGCAATGTTCCAACATCTAGTGGAAAGCCTTCCCAGAAGAGTGGAGGCTGTTATAGCAGCAATGTTCCAACATCTAGTGGAAAGCCTTCCCAGAAGAGTGGAGGCTGTTATAGCAGCAATGTTCCAACATCTAGTGGAAAGTCTTCCCAGAAGAGTGGAGGCTGTTATAGCAGCAAAGTTCCAACATCTAGTGGAAAGCCTTCCCAGAAGAGTAGGGGCTGTTATAACAGCAAAGGAGGGAACCAACTCCATTTCAATGCCCATGATTTTGGAATGAGATATTCAACAAGCAGGTGTCCACATACTTTTGTTAGTGTAGTGTAGGCTTCCATGTGTATAGTGTCTCATAGGGGACAAACATCATAAACCAAACGGCGAATCGGTCAGGAGACACACCTCCCAGACTAAAATCTAGTTTTTTTTAATGAGCAACAGAAAAATAAGTGCCAATTGGTGGCGCTTTAAAGGGATACTGTGAGATTTTGGTTGTTTATCTACTTACCAGTCAGACAAACTCATGGATACCATTTTTATGTCCCTGTGTGCAGTTTCATTAGGACATTACATTTACTGTTGGATTAAAACATGGCAACTAGCAGGGGGGTTATATATTTAAAATTAACTAATGAGTTTCCACTTCCTCAGGTGATGAATGAGCACCAATTCAATAAGGCCTTCATATAGTATTGGTGTAAATAAAAGTCTAAATCGTCACCCCAAAATTCATGACAATCACTGAATAAGGCTCCATATCCTCCATTCCAGCTAGGGCAAGGTTAGATGTAACGGCGTCTTTATTGAATACCATCTCAGTAGTCTATTGCACCTCTTAATAAAGCACTGGGAATTACTTTATACTGACTTCATAAGATAACTACTCAAATGTAGTCTATGGGAGGGCCTCCCGGGTGGCCCAGTGGTTAGGGCGCTGTACTGCAGATAACTACTCTGATCCCTGTCTATCAGACAGCACAGTGTGGATCCCTGTCTATCAGACAGAACAGTGTGGATCCCAGTCTATCAGACAGCACAGTGTGGATCCCTGTCTATCATACAGCACAGTGTGGATCCCTGTCTATCATACAGCACAGTGTGGATCCCTGTCTATCATACAGCACAGTGTGGATCCCTGTCTATCAGACAGCACAGTGTGGATCCCTGTCTATCATACAGCACAGTGTGGATCCCTGTCTGTCATACAGCAGTGTGGATCCCTGTCTATCAGACAGCACAGTGTGGATCCCTGTCTGTCATACAGCACAGTGTGGATCCCTGTCTATCAGACAGAACAGTGTGGATCCCTGTCTATCAGACAGCACAGTGTGGATCCCTGTCTGTCAGACAGCACAGTGTGGATCCCTGTCTATCAGACAGCACAGTGTGGATCCCTGTCGTCTGCTAAATGACTTAAATGTAAATGTTAAATGTCTATCAGACAGCACAGTGTGGATCCCTGTCTATCATACAGCACAGTGTGGATCCCTGTCTATCAGACAGCACAGTGTGGATCCCTGTCTATCAGACAGCACAGTGTGGATCCCTGTCTATCATACAGCACAGTGTGGATCCCTGTCTGTCATACAGCACAGTGTGGATCCCTGTCTATCAGACAGCACAGTGTGGATCCCTGTCTGTCATACAGCACAGTGTGGATCCCTGTCTATCAGACAGCACAGTGTGGATCCCTGTCTATCAGACAGCACAGTGTGGATCCCTGTCTATCAGACAGCACAGTGTGGATCCCTGTCTATCAGACAGAACAGTGTGGATCCCAGTCTATCAGACAGCACAGTGTGGATCCCTGTCTATCAGACAGCAACATTTGACACATATACTGTATAGGTATATCACAAAAGTGAGTACACCCCTCACATTTTTGTAAATATTTGAGTATATCTTTTCATGTGACAACACTGAAGAAATGACACTTTGCTACAATGTAAAGTAGTGAGTGTACAGCTTGTATAACAGTGTAAATTTGCTGTCCCCTCAACATAACTCAACACACAGCCATTAATGTCGAAACCGCTGGCAACAAAAGTGAGTACACCCCTAAGTGGAAATGTCCAAATTGGGCCCAATTAGCCATTTTCCCTCCCCGGTGTCATGTGACTCGTTAGTGTTACAAGGTCTCAGGTGTGAATGGGGAGCAGGTGTGTTAAATTTGGTGTCATCGCTCTCACACTCCCTCAAACTGACTGGTCACTGGAAGTTCAACATGGCACCTCAAGGCAAAGAACTCCCTGAGGATCTGAAATAAAGAATTGTTGCTCTCCATAAAGATGGCCTGGGCTATAAGAGGACTATTGCCAAGAGCCTGAAACTGAGCTACAGCACGGTGGCCAAGAACATACAGCGGTTTAACTGGACAGGTTCCACTCAGAACAGGCCTCGCCGTGGTCGACCAAAGAAGTTGAGTGCACGTGCTCAGCGTCATATCCAGAAGTTGTCTTTGAGAAATAGACGTATGAGTGCTGCCAGCATTGCTGCAGAGGTTGAAGGGGTATATATATAGATATATATATATATACTAGTATGCCTTGGATGCAGTGTATAAAACTGTTAATACCAGCGAGTTCCCCACTTCAATACTACACACAAACATATTTATTAGACAGATTGTAGAAATGTCAGAAATATTAATGAACATTTTGTTCTAATAATACATCAAGTCAAGCTCTTACCTATAAACAACCTGGCATCTACGTTGGGATATTTGCCCAGGAGCTTTTTACACACATCAACGGCTGGGTCGTCATAGTCCTGCACACATAACAGGATCTCATACTGGGGAGAGAAACACAGACAGAGAGAAACATTAGTCAAATACTGTAGAGAGAAACACAGACAGGGCCTCCCGGGTGGCGCAGTGGTCTACACACACACACACACTATACGCTAGCTGTGCCACCAGAGATTCTGGGTTCAAGCCCAGGCTCTGTCGCAGCCGGCCGCGAACGGGAGGTCCATGGGGCGACGCACAATTGGCCCAGCGGTAACCGGGTTAGGGGAGAGTTTGGACGGCAGGGATGTTCCTTGTCCCATCGTGCACTAGCGACTCCTGTGGCGGGCCAGGCGCAGTGCACGCTGACACATTGGTGCGGCATGTTCCGGGTTGAATGGGCATTGTGTCAAGAAGCAGTGCGGCTTGGTTGGGTTGTGTTTCGGAGGACGCATAGCTTTCGACCTTCGCCTCTCCCGAGCCCGCACCAATTGGATACCACAAAATAATTTTAAAAAAATGTAAAATAAGAGAAACACAGAGAGAGACAGAAACATCACTCCAATACTGTAGAGACAATAAGTCACGGACAACCTTTAACAGAGACATCTTAAGAGGGATCAAGGACTCGAACGGAGGCTTAAGGAGCACAAATCACACAGGAGGAGTTTGCCGCGGGACACCGGTCTGAGCCGCCTCGGGACACCGGTCTGAGCCGCCGCGGGACACCGGTCTGAGCCGCCGCGGGACACCGGTCTGAGCCGCCGCGGGACACCGGTCTGAGTCGTTGAAATCACAGAGTGAAGCAGCGGACTAAGGCACTGCATCAGTCCTGAGGTAACACTACAGCCAAGGGTTTGAGCCTCATACCGACAGCTGCCATGTTATTACCCTGGTCTGGTTAACGGGCCTCATACTGCCATGTTATTACCCCGGTCTGGTTAACGGGCCTCATACTGACAGCTGCCATGTTATTACCCTGGTCTGGTTAACGGGCCTCATACTGCCATGTTATTACCCCGGTCTGGTTAACGGGCCTCATACTGACAGCTGCCATGTTATTACCCTGGTCTGGTTAACGGGCCTCATACTGCCATGTTATTACCCTGGTCTGGTTAACGGGCCTCATACTGACAGCTGCCATGTTATTACCCTGGTCTGGTTAACGGGCCTCATACTGCCATGTTATTACCCTGGTCTGGTTAACGGGCCTCATACTGACAGCTGCCATGTTATTACCCTGGTCTGGTTAACGGGCCTCATACTGACAGCTGCCATGTTATTACCCCGGTCTGGTTAACGGGCCTCATACTGACAGCTGCCATGTTATTACCCTGGTCTGGTTAACGGGCCTCATACTGACAGCTGCCATGTTATTACCATGGTCTGGTTAACGGGCCTCATTCTGACAGCTGCCATGTTATTACCCTGGTCTGGTTAACGGGCCTCATTCTGACAGCTGCCATGTTATTACCCTGGTCTGGTTAACGGGCCTCATACTGACAGCTGCCATGTTATTACCCTGGTTTGGTTAACGGGCCTCATATTGACAGCTGCCATGTTATTACCCTGGTCTGGTTAACGGGCCTGCCATGTTATTACCCTGGTCTGGTTAACGGGCCTCATACTGACAGCTGCCATGTTATTACCCTGGTCTGGTTAACGGGCCTCATACTGACAGCTGCCATGTTATTACCCTGGTCTGGTTAACGGGCCTCATACTGCCAGCTGCCATGTTATTACCCTGGTCTGGTTAACGGGCCTCATACTGCCATGTTATTACCCTGGTCTGGTTAACGGGCCTCATACTGACAGCTGCCATGTTATTACCCTGGTCTGGTTAACGGGCCTGCCATGTTATTACCCTGGTGTGGTTAACGGGCCTCATACTGCCATGTTATTACCCTGGTCTGGTTAACGGGCCTCATACTGACAGGTGCCATGTTATTACCCCGGTCTGGTTAACGGGCCTCATACTGACAGCTGGCATGTTATTACCCCGGTCTGGTTAACGGGCCTCATACTGACAGCTGCCATGTTATTACCCTGGTCTGGTTAACGGGCCTCATATTGACAGCTGCCATGTTATTACCCTGGTCTGGTTAACGGGCCTCATACTGACAGCTGCCATGTTATTACCCTGGTCTGGTTAACGGGCCTCATACTGACAGCTGCCATGTTATTACCCTGGTCTGGTTAACGGGCCTCATACTGATAGCTGCCATGTTATTACCCTGGTCTGGTTAACGGGCCTCATATTGACAGCTGCCACGTTATTACCCCGGTCTGGTTAACGGGCCTCATATTGACAGCTGCCATGTTAATACCTTGGTCTGGTTAACGGGCCTCATACTGACAGCTGCCATGTTATTACCCCGGTCTGGTTAACGGGCCTCATACTGCCATGTTATTACCCTGGTCTGGTTAACGGGCCTCATACTGACAGCTGCCATGTTATTACCCTGGTCTGGTTAACGGGCCTCATATTGACAGCTGCCATGTTATTACCCTGGTCTGGTTAACGGGCCTCATACTGACAGCTGCCATGTTATTACCCTGGTCTGGTTAACGGGCCTCATACTGACAGCTGCCATGTTATTACCCTGGTCTGGTTAACGGGCCTCATATTGACAGCTGCCATGTTATTACCCCGGTCTGGTTAACGGGCCTCATATTGACAGCTGCCATGTTAATACCTTGGTCTGGTTAACGGGCCTCATACTGACAGCTGCCATGTTATTACCCCGGTCTGGTTAACGGGCCTCATACTGCCATGTTATTACCCTGGTCTGGTTAACGGGCCTCATACTGACAGCTGCCATGTTATTACCCTGGTCTGGTTAACGGGCCTCATACTGCCATGTTATTACCCTGGTCTGGTTAACGGGCCTCATACTGACAGCTGCCATGTTATTACCCCGGTCTGGTTAACGGGCCTCATACTGACAGCTGCCATGTTATTACCCTGGTCTGGTTAACGGGCCTCATACTGACAGCTGCCATGTTATTACCCTGGTCTGGTTAACGGGCCTCATACTGACAGCTGCCATGTTATTACCCTGGTCTGGTTAACGGGCCTCATATTGACAGCTGCCATGTTATTACCCTGGTCTGGTTAACGGGCCTCATACTGCCATGTTATTACCCTGGTCTGGTTAACGGGCCTCATACTGCCATGTTATTACCCTGGTCTGGTTAACGGGCCTCATACTGACAGCTGCCATGTTATTACCCCGGTTTGGTTAACTGGCCTCATACTGACAGCTGCCATGTTATTACCCTGGTCTGGTTAACGGGCCTCATACTGACAGCTGCCATGTTATTACCCTGGTCTGGTTAACGGGCCTCATATTGACAGCTGCCATGTTATTACCCCGGTCTGGTTAACAGGCCTCATATTGACAGCTGCCATGTTATTACCCTGGTCTGGTTAACGGGCCTGCCATGTTATTACCCTGGTCTGGTTAACGGGCCTCATACTGACAGCTGCCATGTTATTACCCTGGTCTGGTTAACGGGCCTCATACTGACAGCTGCCATGTTATTACCCTGGTCTGGTTAACGGGCCTCATACTGAAAGCTGCCATGTTATTACCCTGGTCTGGTTAACGGGCCTCATACTGACAGCTGCCATGTTATTACCCTGGTCTGGTTAACGGGCCTCATACTGACAGCTGCCATGTTATTACCCTGGTCTGGTTAACAGGCCTCATACTGACAGCTGCCATGTTATTACCCTGGTCTGGTTAACGGGCCTCATACTGACAGCTGCCATGTTATTACCCTGGTCCGGTTAACGGGCCTCATACTGACAGCTGCCATGTTATTACCCTGGTCTGGTTAACGGGCCTCATACTGCCATGTTATTACCCTGGTCTTGTTAACGGGCCTCATACTGACAGCTGCCATGTTATTACCCTGGTCTGGTTAACGGGCCTCATACTGACAGCTGCCATGTTATTACCCTGGTCTGGTTAACGGGCCTCATACTGCCATGTTATTACCCTGGTCTGGTTAACGGGCCTCATACTGACAGCTGCCATGTTATTACCCTGGTCTGGTTAACGGGCCTCATACTGACAGCTGCCATGTTATTACCCTGGTCTGGTTAACGGGCCTCATACTGCCAGCTGCCATGTTATTACCCTGGTCTGGTTAACGGGCCTCATACTGCCATGTTATTACCCTGGTCTGGTTAACGGGCCTCATACTGACAGCTGCCATGTTATTACCCTGGTCTGGTTAACGGGCCTGCCATGTTATTACCCTGGTGTGGTTAACGGTCCTCATACTGCCATGTTATTACCCTGGTCTGGTTAACAGGCCTCATACTGACAGCTGGCATGTTATTACCCCGGTCTGGTTAACGGGCCTCATACTGACAGCTGCCATGTTATTACCCTGGTCTGGTTAACGGGCCTCATATTGACAGCTGCCATGTTATTACCCTGGTCTGGTTAACGGGCCTCATACTGACAGCTGCCATGTTATTACCCTGGTCTGGTTAACGGGCCTCATACTGACAGCTGCCATGTTATTACCCTGGTCTGGTTAACGGGCCTCATACTGATAGCTGCCATGTTATTACCCTGGTCTGGTTAACGGGCCTCATATTGACAGCTGCCATGTTATTACCCCGGTCTGGTTAACGGGCCTCATATTGACAGCTGCCATGTTAATACCTTGGTCTGGTTAACGGGCCTCATACTGACAGCTGCCATGTTATTACCCTGGTCTGGTTAACGGGCCTGCCATGTTATTACCCTGGTCTGGTTAACGGGCCTCATACTGACAGCTGCCATGTTATTACCCTGGTCTGGTTAACGGGCCTCATACTGACAGCTGCCATGTTATTACCCTGGTCTGGTTAACGGGCCTCATACTGAAAGCTGCCATGTTATTACCCTGGTCTGGTTAACGGGCCTCATACTGACAGCTGCCATGTTATTACCCTGGTCTGGTTAACGGGCCTCATACTGACAGCTGCCATGTTATTACCCTGGTCTGGTTAACAGGCCTCATACTGACAGCTGCCATGTTATTACCCTGGTCTGGTTAACGGGCCTCATACTGACAGCTGCCATGTTATTACCCTGGTCCGGTTAACGGGCCTCATACTGACAGCTGCCATGTTATTACCCTGGTCTGGTTAACGGGCCTCATACTGCCATGTTATTACCCTGGTCTTGTTAACGGGCCTCATACTGACAGCTGCCATGTTATTACCCTGGTCTGGTTAACGGGCCTCATACTGACAGCTGCCATGTTATTACCCTGGTCTGGTTAACGGGCCTCATACTGCCATGTTATTACCCTGGTCTGGTTAACGGGCCTCATACTGACAGCTGCCATGTTATTACCCTGGTCTGGTTAACGGGCCTCATACTGACAGCTGCCATGTTATTACCCTGGTCTGGTTAACGGGCCTCATACTGCCAGCTGCCATGTTATTACCCTGGTCTGGTTAACGGGCCTCATACTGCCATGTTATTACCCTGGTCTGGTTAACGGGCCTCATACTGACAGCTGCCATGTTATTACCCTGGTCTGGTTAACGGGCCTGCCTATTACCCTGCCATGTTATTACCCTGGTGTGGTTAACGGTCCTCATACTGCCATGTTATTACCCTGGTCTGGTTAACGGGCCTCATACTGACAGGTGCCATGTTATTACCCCGGTCTGGTTAACGGGCCTCATACTGACAGCTGGCATGTTATTACCCCGGTCTGGTTAACGGGCCTCATACTGACAGCTGCCATGTTATTACCCTGGTCTGGTTAACGGGCCTCATACTGACAGCTGCCATGTTATTACCCTGGTCTGGTTAACGGGCCTCATACTGACAGCTGCCATGTTATTACCCTGGTCTGGTTAACGGGCCTCATACTGACAGCTGCCATGTTATTACCCTGGTCTGGTTAACGGGCCTCATACTGATAGCTGCCATGTTATTACCCTGGTCTGGTTAACGGGCCTCATACTGACAGCTGCCATGTTATTACCCTGGTCTGGTTAACGGGCCTCATATTGACAGCTGCCATGTTATTACCCTGGTCTGGTTAACGGGCCTCATACTGACAGCTGCCATGTTATTACCCTGGTCTGGTTAACGGGCCTCATACTGCCATGTTATTACCCTGGTCTGGTTAACGGGCCTCATACTGACAGCTGCCATGTTATTACCCTGGTCTGGTTAACGGGCCTCATATTGACAGCTGCCATGTTATTACCCTGGTCTGGTTAACGGGCCTCATACTGACAGCTGCCATGTTATTACCCTGGTCTGGTTAACGGGCCTCATACTGACAGCTGCCATGTTATTACCCTGGTCTGGTTAACGGGCCTCATACTGACAGCTGCCATGTTATTACCCCGGTCTGGTTAACGGGCCTCATACTGACAGCTGGCATGTTATTACCCCGGTCTGGTTAACGGGCCTCATACTGACAGCTGCCATGTTATTACCCTGGTCTGGTTAACGGGCCTCATATTGACAGCTGCCATGTTATTACCCTGGTCTGGTTAACGGGCCTCATACTGACAGCTGCCATGTTATTACCCTGGTCTGGTTAACGGGCCTCATACTGACAGCTGCCATGTTATTACCCTGGTCTGGTTAACGGGCCTCATACTGATAGCTGCCATGTTATTACCCTGGTCTGGTTAACGGGCCTCATACTGACAGCTGCCATGTTATTACCCTGGTCTGGTTAACGGGCCTCATACTGACAGCTGCCATGTTATTACCCTGGTCTGGTTAACGGGCCTCATACTGACAGCTGCCATGTTATTACCCTGGTCTGGTTAACGGGCCTCATACTGACAGCTGCCATGTTATTACCCTGGTCTGGTTAACGGGCCTCATACTGATAGCTGCCATGTTATTACCCTGGTCTGGTTAACGGGCCTCATACTGACAGCTGCCATGTTATTACCCTGGTCTGGTTAACGGGCCTCATACTGACAGCTGCCATGTTATTACCCTGGTCTGGTTAACGGGCCTCATACTGACAGCTGCCATGTTATTACCCTGGTCTGGTTAACGGGCCTCATATTGACAGCTGCCATGTTATTACCCCGGTCTGGTTAACGGGCCTCATATTGACAGCTGCCATGTTAATACCTTGGTCTGGTTAACGGGCCTCATACTGACAGCTGCCATGTTATTACCCCGGTCTGGTTAACGGGCCTCATACTGCCATGTTATTACCCTGGTCTGGTTAACGGGCCTCATACTGACAGCTGCCATGTTATTACCCTGGTCTGGTTAACGGGCCTCATACTGCCATGTTATTACCCTGGTCTGGTTAACGGGCCTCATACATGACCCCTGGTCAGCTGCCATGTTATTACCCTGGTCTGGTTAACGGGCCTCATACTGACAGCTGCCATGTTATTACCCTGGTCTGGTTAACGGGCCTCATACTGACAGCTGCCATGTTATTACCCTGGTCTGGTTAACGGGCCTCATACTGACAGCTGCCATGTTATTACCCTGGTCTGGTTAACGGGCCTCACATTGACAGCTGCCATGTTATTACCCTGGTCTGGTTAACGGGCCTCATACTGCCATGTTATTACCCTGGTCTGGTTAACGGGCCTCATACTGACAGCTGCCATGTTATTACCCTGGTCTGGTTAACGGGCCTCATACTGACAGCTGCAATGTTATTACCCTGGTTTGGTTAACGGGCCCACTGACAGTTATTACCCTGGTCTGGTTAACGGGCCTCATATTGACAGCTGCCATGTTATACCCTGGTCTGGTTAACGGGCCTCATACTGACAGCTGCCATGTTATTACCCTGGTCTGGTTAACGGGCCTCATATTGACAGCTGCCATGTTATTACCCTGGTCTGGTTAACGGGCCTCATACTGACAGCTGCCATGTTATTACCCTGGTCTGGTTAACGGGCCTCAAACTGCCACGTTATTACCCTGGTCTGGTTAACGGGCCTCATACTGACAGCTGCCATGTTATTACCCTGGTCTGGTTAACAGGCCTCATACTGACAGCTGCCATGTTATTACCCTGGTCTGGTTAACGGGCCTCATACTGACAGCTGCCATGTTATTACCCTGGTCTGGTTAACGGGCCTCATACTGACAGCTGCCATGTTATTACCCTGGTCTGGTTAACGGGCCTCATACTGACAGCTGCCATGTTATTACCCTGGTCTTGTTATTACCCTGGTCTGGGGCCTCATACTGACAGCTGCCATGTTATTACCCTGGTCTGGTTAACGGGCCTCATACTGACAGCTGCCATGTTATTACCCTGGTCTGGTTAACGGGCCTCATACTGACAGCTGCCATGTTATTACCCTGGTCTGGTTAACGGGCCTCATACTGCCATGTTATTACCCTGGTCTGGTTAATATTGACAGCTGCCATGTTAATACCCTGGTCTGGTTAACGGGCCTCATACTGACAGCTGCCATGTTATTACCCTGGTCTGGTTAACGGGCCTCATACTGCCATGTTATTACCCTGGTCTGGTTAACGGGCCTCATACTGACAGCTGCCATGTTATTACCCTGGTCTGGTTAACGGGCCTCATACTGCCATGTTATTACCCTGGTCTGGTTAACGGGCCTCATACTGACAGCTGCCATGTTATTACCCCGGTCTGGTTAACGGGCCTCATACTGACAGCTGCCATGTTATTACCCCGGTCTGGTTAACGGGCCTCATACTGACAGCTGCCATGTTATTACCCTGGTCTGGTTAACGGGCCTCATACTGACAGCTGCCATGTTATTACCCTGGTCTTGTTAACGGGCCTCATAATGACAGCTGCCATGTTATTACCCTGGTCTGGTTAACGGGCCTCATACTGACAGCTGCTATGTTATTACCCCGGTCTGGTTAACGGGCCTCATACTGCCATGTTATTACCCTGGTCTGGTTAATATTGACAGCTGCCATGTTAATACCCTGGTCTGGTTAACGGGCCTCATACTGACAGCTGCCATGTTATTACCCTGGTCTGGTTAACGGGCCTCATACTGACAGCTGCCATGTTATTACCCTGGTCTGGTTAACGGGCCTCATACTGCCATGTTATTACCCTGGTCTGGTTAACGGGCCTCATACTGCCATGTTATTACCCTGGTCTGGTTAACGGGCCTCATACTGACAGCTGCCATGTTATTACCCCGGTCTGGTTAACGGGCCTCATACTGACAGCTGCCATGTTATTACACTGGTCTGGTTAACGGGCCTCATACTGACAGCTGCCATGTTATTACCCTGGTCTGGTTAACGGGCCTCATACTGACAGCTGCCATGTTATTACCCTGGTCTGGTTAACGGGCCTCATACTGACAGCTGCCATGTTATTACCCTGGTCTGGTTAACGGGCCTCATACTGCAATGTTATTACCCTGGTCTGGTTAACGGGCCTCATACTGACAGCTGCCATGTTATTACCCTGGTCTGGTTAACGGGCCTCATATTGACAGCTGCCATGTTATACCCTGGTCTGGTTAACGGGCCTCATACTGACAGCTGCCATGTTATTACCCTGGTCTGGTTAACGGGCCTCACAGGCCTATACTGACAGCTGCCATGTTATTACCCTGGTCTGGTTAACGGGCCTCATACTGACAGCTGCCATGTTATTACCCTGGTCTGGTTAACAGGCCTCATACTGACAGCTGCCATGTTATTACCCTGGTCTGGTTAACGGGCCTCATACTGACAGCTGCCATGTTATTACCCTGGTCTGGTTAACGGGCCTCATACTGACATGTTATTACCCTGGTCCATGCTGCCATGTTATTACCCTGGTCTGGTTAACGGGCCTCATACTGACAGCTGCCATGTTATTACCCTGGTCTGGTTAACGGGCCTCATACTGACAGCTGCCATGTTATTACCCTGGTCTGGTTAACGGGCCTCTGACAGCTGCCATGTTATTACCCTGGTCTGGACAGCTGCCATGTTATTACCCTGGTCTGGTTAACGGGCCTCATACTGACAGCTGCCATGTTATTACCCTGGTCTGGTTAACGGGCCTCATACTGACAGCTGCCATGTTATTACCCTGGTCTGGTTAACGGGCCTCATACTGACAGCTGCCATGTTATTACCCTGGTCTGGTTAACGGGCCTCATACTGACAGCTGCCATGTTATTACCCTGGTCTGGTTAACGGGCCTCATACTGACAGCTGCCATGTTATTACCCTGGTCTGGTTAACGGGCCTCATACTGCCATGTTATTACCCTGGTCTGGTTAACGGGCCTCATACTGACAGCTGCCATGTTATTACCCTGGTCTGGTTAACGGGCCTCATATTGACAGCTGCCATGTTATTACCCTGGTCTGGTTAACGGGCCTCATACTGACAGCTGCCATGTTATTACCCTGGTCTGGTTAACGGGCCTCATACTGACAGCTGCCATGTTATTACCCTGGTCTGGTTAACGGGCCTCATACTGACAGCTGCCATGTTATTACCCTGGTCTGGTTAACAGGCCTCATACTGACAGCTGCCATGTTATTACCCTGGTCTGGTTAACGGGCCTCATACTGACAGCTGCCATGTTATTACCCTGGTCTGGTTAACGGGCCTCATATTGACAGCTGCCATGTTATTACCCTCGGTCTGGTTCACACTGCCATGTTATTACCCTGGTCTGACAGCTGCCATGTTATTACCCTGGTCTGGTTAACGGGCCTCATACTGACAGCTGCCATGTTATTACCCTGGTCTGGTTAACGGGCCTCAAACTGCCACGTTATTACCCTGGTCTGGTTAACGGGCCTCATACTGACAGCTGCCATGTTATTACCCTGGTCTGGTTAACAGGCCTCATACTGACAGCTGCCATGTTATTACCCTGGTCTGGTTAACGGCCTCATACTGACAGCTGCCATGTTATTACCCTGGTCTGGTTAACGGGCCTCACTGACAGCTGCCATGTTATTACCCTGGTCTGGTTAACGGGCCTCATACTGACAGCTGCCATGTTATTACCCTGGTCTGGTTAACGGGCCTCATACTGACAGCTGCCATGTTATTACCCTGGTCTGGTTAACGGGCCTCATACTGACAGCTGCCATGTTATTACCCTGGTCTGGTTAACGGGCCTCATACTGACAGCTGCCATGTTATTACCCTGGTCTGGTTAACGGGCCTCATACTGACAGCTGCCATGTTATTACCCTGGTCTGGTTAACAGGCCTCATACTGACAGCTGCCATGTTATTACCCTGGTCTGGTTAACGGGCCTCATACTGACAGCTGCCATGTTATTACCCTGGTCTGGTTAACGGGCCTCATTGACACTGCCATGTTATTACCCTGGTCTGGTTAACGGGCCTCATACTGACAGCTGCCATGTTATTACCCTGGTCTGGTTAACGGGCCTCATACTGACAGCTGCCATGTTATTACCCTGGTCTGGTTAACGGGCCTCATACTGACAGTTATTGCCATGGTTATTACCCTGGTCTGTTAACCCTGGTCGGGCCTCATACTGACAGCTGCCATGTTATTACCCTGGTCTGGTTAACAGGCCTCATACTGACAGCTGCCATGTTATTACCCTGGTCTGGTTAACGGGCCTCATACTGACAGCTGCCATGTTATTACCCTGGTCTGGTTAACGGGCCTCATACTGCCATGTTATTACCCTGGTCTGGTTAACGGGCCTCATACTGACAGCTGCCATGTTATTACCCTGGTCTGGTTAACGGGCCTCATACTGACAGCTGCCATGTTATTACCCTGGTCTGGTTAACGGGCCTCATACTGACAGCTGCCATGTTATTACCCTGGTCTGGTTAACGGGCCTCATACTGCCATGTTATTACCCTGGTCTGGTTAACGGGCCTCATACTGACAGCTGCCATGTTGTTACCCTGGTCTGGTTAACGGGCCTCATACTGACAGCTGCCATGTTATTACCCTGGTCTGGTTAAGGCCTCATACTGACAGCTGCCATGTTATTACCCTGGTCTGGTTAACGGGCCTTAGCTGCCATGTTATTCTGGTCTGGTTAACGGGCCTCATACTGACAGCTGCCATGTTATTACCCTGGTCTGGTTAACGGGCCTCATACTGACAGCTGCCATGTTATTACCCTGGTCTGGTTAACGGGCCTCATACTGACAGCTGGTTAACGGGCCTCATACTGACAGCTGCCATGTTATTACCCTGGTCTGGTTAACGGGCCTCATACTGACAGCTGCCATGTTATTACCCTGGTCTGGTTAACGGGCCTCATACTGACAGCTGCCATGTTATTACCCTGGTCTGGTTAACGGGCCATACTGACAGCTGCCATGTTATTACCCTGGTCTGGTTAACGGGCCTCATACTGACAGCTGCCATGTTATTACCCTGGTCTGGTTAACGGGCCTCATACTGACAGCTGCCATGTTATTACCCTGGTCTGGTTAACGGGCCTCATACTGACAGCTGCCATGTTATTACCCTGGTCTGGTTAACGGGCCTCATTGACAGCTGCCATGTTATTACCCTGGTCTGGTTAATATACATGACAGCTGCCATGTTATTACCCTGGTCTGGTTAACGGGCCTCATACTGACAGCTGCCATGTTATTACCCTGGTCTGGTTAACGGGCCTCATACTGCCATGTTATTACCCTGGTCTGGTTAACGGGCCTCATACTGACAGCTGCCATGTTATTACCCTGGTCTGGTTAACGGGCCTCATACTGACAGCTGCCATGTTATTACCCTGGTCTGGTTAACGGGCCTCATACTGACAGCTGCCATGTTATTACCCTGGTCTGGTTAACGGGCCTCATACTGACAGCTGCCATGTTATTACCCCGGTCTGGTTAACGGGCCTCATACTGACAGCTGCCATGTTATTACCCTGGTCTGGTTAACGGGCCTCATACTGACAGCTGCCATGTTATTACCCTGGTCTTGTTAACGGGCCTCATACTGACAGCTGCCATGTTATTACCCTGGTCTGGTTAACGGGCCTCATACTGACAGCTGCTATGTTATTACCCCGGTCTGGTTAACGGGCCTCATACTGCCATGTTATTACCCTGGTCTGGTTAATATTGACAGCTGCCATGTTAATACCCTGGTCTGGTTAACGGGCCTCATACTGACAGCTGCCATGTTATTACCCTGGTCTGGTTAACGGGCCTCATACTGACAGCTGCCATGTTATTACCCTGGTCTGGTTAACGGGCCTCATACTGCCATGTTATTACCCTGGTCTGGTTAACGGGCCTCATACTGCCATGTTATTACCCTGGTCTGGTTGGTCTGGTTAACCCCGGTCTGGCCTCATACTGACAGCTGCCATGTTATTACCCTGGTCTGGTTAACGGGCCTCATACTGACAGCTGCCATGTTATTACCCTGGTCTGGTTAACAGGGTTATTACCCTGGTCTGGTTCATATACTGACAGCTGCCATGTTATTACCCTGGTCTGGTTAACGGGCCTCATACTGACAGCTGCCATGTTATTACCCTGGTCTGGTTAACGGGCCTCATACTGCAGCTGCCATGTTATTACCCTGGTCTGGTTAACGGGCCTCATACTGACAGCTGCCATGTTATTACCCTGGTCTGGTTAACGGGCCTCATACTGACAGCTGCCATGTTATTACCCTGGTCTGGTTAACGGGCCTCATACTGACAGCTGCCATGTTATTACCCTGGTCTGGTTAACGGGCCTCATATTGACAGCTGCCATGTTATTACCCTGGTCTGGTTAACGGGCCTCATACTGACAGCTGCCATGTTATTACCCTGGTCTGGTTAACGGGCCTCATACTGACAGCTGCCATGTTATTACCCTGGTCTGGTTAACAGGCCTCATACTGACAGCTGCCATGTTATTACCCTGGTCTGGTTAACGGGCCTCATACTGACCCTGGTCAGCTGCCATGTTATTACCCTGGTCTGGTTAACGGGCCTCATACTGACAGCTGCCATGTTATTACCCTGGTCTGGTTAACGGGCCTCATACTGACAGCTGCCATGTTATTACCCTGGTCTGGTTAATACTGACAGCTGCCATGTTATTACCCTGGTCTGGTTAACGGGCCTCATTGACAGCTGCCATGTTATACCCTGGTCTGGTTAACGGGCCTCATACTGACAGCTGCCATGTTATTACCCTGGTCTGGTTAACGGGCCTCATACTGACAGCTGCCATGTTATTACCCTGGTCTGGTTAACGGGCCTCATACTGACAGCTGCCATGTTATTACCCTGGTCTGGTTAACGGGCCTCATACTGACAGCTGCCATGTTATTACCCTGGTCTGGTTAACGGGCCTCATACTGACAGCTGCCATGTTATTACCCTGGTCTGGTTAACGGGCCTCATACTGACAGCTGTCTGTTATTACCCTGGTCTGGTTAACGGGCCTCATACTGACAGCTGCCATGTTATTACCCTGGTCTGGTTAACGGGCCTCATACTGACAGCTGCCATGTTATTACCCTGGTCTGGTTAACGGGCCTCATACTGACAGCTGCCATGTTATTACCCTGGTCTGGTTAACGGGCCTCATACTGCCATGTTATTACCCTGGTCTGGTTAACGGGCCTCATACGGGCCTCATACTGACAGCTGCCATGTTATTACCCTGGTCTGACGGGCCTCTACTGACAGCTGCCATGTTATTACCCTGGTCTGGTTAACGGGCCTCATACTGACAGCTGCCATGTTATTACCCTGGTCTGGTTAACGGGCCTCATACTGACAGCTGCCATGTTATTACCCTGGTCTGGTTAACGGGCCTCATACTGACAGCTGCCATGTTATTACCCTGGTCTGGTTAACGGGCCTCATACTGACAGCTGCCATGTTATTACCCTGGTCTGGTTAACAGGCCTCATACTGACAGCTGCCATGTTATTACCCTGGTCTGGTTAACGGGCCTCATGCCTGACAGCTGCCATGTTATTACCCTGGTCTGGTTAACGGGCCTCATACTGACAGCTGCCATGTTATTACCCTGGTCTGGTTAACGGGCCTCATACTGACAGCTGCCATGTTATTACCCTGGTCTGGTTAACGGGCCTCATACTGACAGCTGCCATGTTATTACCCTGGTCTGGTTAACGGGCCTCATACTGACAGCTGCCATGTTATTACCCTGGTCTGGTTAACGGGCCTCATACTGACAGCTGCCATGTTATTACCCTGGTCTGGTTAACGGGCCTCATACTGACAGCTGCCATGTTATTACCCTGGTCTGGTTAACGGGCCTCATACTGACAGCTGCCATGTTATTACCCTGGTCTGGTTAACGGGGCCTCATACTGACAGCTGCCATGTTATTACCCTGGTCTGGTTAACGGGCCTCATACTGACACTGCCATGTTATTACCCTGGTCTGGTTAACGGGCCTCATACTGACAGCTGCCATGTTATTACCCTGGTCTGGTTAACGGGCCTCATACTGACAGCTGCCATGTTATTACCCTGGTCTGGTTAACGGGCCTCATACTGACAGCTGCCATGTTATTACCCTGGTCTGGTTAACGGGCCTCATACTGACAGCTGCCATGTTATTACCCTGGTCTGGTTAACGGGCCTCATACTGACAGCTGCCATGTTATTACCCTGGTCTGGTTAACGGGCCTCATACTGACAGCTGCCATGTTATTACCCTGGTCTGGTTGGTCTGCCATGTTAACTGGTCTGGCCTCATACTGACAGCTGCCATGTTATTACCCTGGTCTGGTTAACGGGCCTCATACTGACAGCTGCCATGTTATTACCCTGGTCTGGTTAACGGGCCTCATACTGCCATGTTATTACCCTGGTCTGGTTAACGGGCCTCATACTGACAGCTGCCATGTTATTACCCTGGTCTGGTTAACGGGCCTCATACTGACAGCTGCCATGTTATTACCCTGGTCTGGTTAACGGGCCTCATACTGACAGCTGCCATGTTATTACCCTGGTCTGGTTAACGGGCCTCATACTGACAGCTGCCATGTTATTACCCTGGTCTGGTTAACGGGCCTCATACTGACAGCTGCCATGTTATTACCCTGGTCTGGTTAACGGGCCTCATACTGACAGCTGCCATGTTATTACCCTGGTCTGGTTAACGGGCCTCATGACAGCTGCCATGTTATTACCCTGGTCTGGTTAACGGGCCTCATACTGACAGCTGCCATGTTATTACCCCGGTCTGGTTAACGGGCCTCATACTGACAGCTGCCATGTTATTACACTGGTCTGGTTAACGGGCCTCATACTGACAGCTGCCATGTTATTACCCCGGTCTGGTTAACGGGCCTCATACTGACAGCTGCCATGTTATTACCCCGGTCTGGTTAACGGGCCTCATACTGACAGCTGCCATGTTATTACCCCGGTCTGGTTAACGGGCCTCATACTGACAGCTGCCATGTTATTACCCTGGTCTGGTTAACGGGCCTCATACTGACAGCTGCCATGTTATTACCCTGGTCTGGTTAACGGGCCTCAGCACTTGTAGCTACAGGAAGCAGCACGTAGTACTTGTTCTACAGGAAGCAGCACGTAGTACTTGTTCTACAGGAAGCAGCACGTAGTACTTGTTCTAGAGGAAGCAGCACGTAGTACTTGTTCTACAGGAAGCAGCACGTAGTACTTGTTCTACAGAAAGCAGCACGTAGTACTTGTTCTACAGGAAGCAGCACGTAGTACTTGTTCTACAGGAAGCAGCACGTAGTACTTGTTCTACTGGAAGCAGCACGTAGTACTTGTTCTACAGGAAGCAGCACGTAGTACTTGTTCTACAGGAAGCAGCACGTAGTACTTGTTCTACAGGAAGCAGCACGTAGCACTTGCTTGCTGTGCCTGCAACCTACAATGCACGACTTTGCCCTGTCTAACTGCACTGCAACATTCTAACAGCAGACTGATAGAGAGTCACTGAAACATTGTGGCGAGACCGTCTGGGAGAGAAATGAACTCTTTGCAAACAGTGTTGTTCCAGTTCGTACCGTGGGGTAGTTATGCTCAAGCCTATAGAAGAGGTTCCAATTAGGGTATAGACATGTAGGATATAGAACAGGTAGTACCGTGGAGGTATAGGGTATAGACATGTAGCATATAGAACAGGTAGTACCGTGGGGGGATAGGGTATAGACATGTACGATATAGAACAGGTAGTACCGTGGGGGATAGGGTATAGACATGTAGGATATAGAACAGGTAGTACCGTGGGGGGATAGGGTATAGACATGTAGGATATAGAAGAGGTAGTACCGTGGAGGGATAGGGTATAGACATGTAGGATATAGAACAGGTAGTACCGTGGGGGGATAGGGTATAGACATGTAGGATATAGAACTGGTAGTACCGTGGGGGGATAGGGTATAGGGTATAGACATGTAGCATATAGAACAGGTAGTACCGTGGAGGGATAGACACGTACGATATAGAACAGGTAGTACCGTGGGGGGATAGGGTATAGACATGTAGCATATAGAACAGGTAGTACCGTGGGGGATAGGGTATAGACATGTAGCATATAGAACAGGTAGTACCGTGGGGGGATAGGGTATAGACATGTAGGATATAGAACAGGTAGTACCGTGGGGGGATAGGGTATAGGGTATAGACATGTAGCATATAGAACAGGTAGTACCGTGGGGGGATAGGGTATAGGGTATAGACATGTAGGATATAGAACAGGTAGTACCGTGGAGGGATAGGGTATAGGACATAGACATGTAGCATATAGAACAGGTAGTACCGTGGGGGGATAGGGTATAGACATGTAGCATATAGAACAGGTAGTACCGTGGAGGGATAGGGTATAGACATGTAGCATATAGAACAGGTAGTACCGTGGGGTAGTCGAGCTCAAAGAAGGTCTCCAGGTTATTGATGAGGTTGGGGTCTACTCCTTTCAGAGGCTTCAGTAGAGAGACCCCCGCCAGCTTACTGTAGGGCTGCTTGTCACGGCTCTTCTTATTGAGACAGAGTCGGCTATAGGAGAGACAGACAAGCACAATTACAACGTTATTGTCAGGGCTCTTCTTACTGAGACAGAGTCGGCTATAGGAGAGACAGACAAGCACAACTGTTACTTCTACTTCTGCGTGTGCTGCTGCATTGTAGGGGTAAGGCCTAGGCAACCAAAGACTTGTTTGTTGCTTGTTTCAGCAAGAGGCAACGAAGTGTAATCACGCTGTTAAGAGTCTCTGTTACCACAGAACGGACTCAACCACACGAATAGGGCTGGGCGAAATGGCCACAAAAATCATATTTAGATTTGTTTTTTCAAACTTAACGGCGATTCACGAGATAGATATATAATATCTATCAATATATATATATATTTTTAAATGTAAATAAATAAGCTTTGTTGTACAATTTAAAAAAGGTAAAAATACCCCACACTTCAAACAGCAATGACCTAATAAATTCAGTGTTTATGAAATCAGGGAAATAATACAATTATTTTATCAAAATAGTTGAACCTGTTGTTGTTGTTGCAATAATCAGTGATCTGGCTTTCAGGTCGAACTACGAAAACAACCTTTTTGTTCAATTTAACCAGTACGCACATCCACTAATAAATACTCGCTACTGTATATAGCCTCTCTACTGTATATAGCCTCTCTACTGTATATAGCCTCTCTACTGTATATAGCCTCTCTACTGTATATAGCCTCGCTACTGTATATAGCCTCGCTACTGTATATAGCCTCTCTACTGTATATAGCCTCTCTACTGTATATAGCCTCTCTACTGTATATAGCCCCTCTACTGTATATAGCCTCTCTACTGTATATAGCCCCTCTACTGTATATAGCCTCTCTACTGTATATAGCCCCTCTACTGTATATAGCCTCTCTACTGTATATAGCCTCTCTACTGTATATAGCCTCTCTACTGTATATAGCCTCTCTACTGTATATAGCCCCTCTACTGTATATAGCCTCTCTACTGTTATAGCCTCTCTACTGTATATAGCCTCTCTACTGTATATAGCCTCTCTCTGTATATAGCCTCTCTGTATATAGCCTCTCTACTGTATATAGCCCCTCTACTGTATATAGCCTCTCTACTGTATATAGCCTCTCTACTGTATTGCCTCTCTACTGTATATAGCCTCTCTACTGTATATAGCCTCTCTACTGTATATAGCCTCTCTACTGTATATAGCCTCTCTACTGTATATAGCCCCTCTACTGTATATAGCCTCTCTACTGTATATAGCCTCTCTACTGTATATAGCCTCTCTACTGTATATAGCCTGTCTTTTTACTGTTGTTTTATTTCTTTACCCATCTATTGTTCACCTAATACCTTTTTTTTTTGCACTATTGGTTAGAGCCTGTAAGTGAGCATTTCACTGTAAGGTGAAGCAGTGATAAGACACACAATAGTATCCACTCACCAGGCTGCACTGGGACTGGTTATAACAAGGGAAAGGATTCTCAAGACGGGTTTAACATTTGATATTGTGTATGCTCTCTGTAAATGTTTTTATTTCTCTTTTATCTCTCTACCTGTTGTATTCGGCGCATGTGACAAATAAACTTTGATTTGAAAGACCAACTTCTGGTAGCAGGCAGTGTAGATCATTAACAAGGCCTCATGAACAATCTCTCAAGCACAAGTCCCACATGCTAGCGAGTAGCCAGCTAAACTTCATATTTAAAGTCCAGCCAAATGTTTTAACAACAAGCCTGTTGACTTTGTTTACATGTCGAGATCAAGTGGCCTACCTGGATCGGATGCTTCTTTCTCAGAATGAGAAGCCAATTCTTTATTTAAAAAAAAGTGTATTTTTATGCTCACTGAACATGTATGAAAGGAAACGCAGACGAGACAGGAAGCACATAAAGGGTCTGCTCTGTTCATTGGTCTTCTCGTTTTAGTAGGGTCTGCTCTGTTCATTGGTCTTCTCGTTTTAGTAGGGTCTGCTCTGTTCATTGGTCTTCTCGTTTTAGTAGGGTCTGCTCTGTTCATTGGTCCTCTCGTCTTTAGTAGGGTCTGCTCTGTTCATTGGTCTTCTCGTTTTAGTAGGGTCTGCTCTGTTCATTGGTCCTCTCGTTTTAGTAGGGTCTGCTCTGTTCATTGGTCTTCTCGTTTTAGTAGGGTCTGCTCTGTTCATTGGTCCTCTCGTTTTAGTAGGGTCTGCTCTGTTCATTGGTCCTCTCGTTTTAGTAGGGTCTGCTCTGTTCATTGGTCTTCTCGTTTTAGTAGGGTCTGCTCTGTTCAACATGTTGGGAGTTGAGGCATAAATAGGGTATCATTAGAAAGGTCAAGGTCTCCCCTATTACAGTCAAATAGTGTCTCATTATGTTGTTTCGGGGTCCATATGACCTCTATTACAGTCAAATAGTGTTTCTATGTTTCGGGGTCCATAAGACCGATTCTGTTGTAGCAAACCTCAAATAGCGAGTTGAATCTGCTCGTTGTCAGAGAACAAGATATCTTTTGTCTTCTGTTGTTGTTGTTGTGAGCGACAGAGGGAGGGGCTTGGCGTCTGTGGAGAGGGAAGGTGCACCGTGCACAGAAGGAGATGACACCAAAGACACAGAACGCTCTTAAAAAATGTTTTAAAAAATGTCAATAAAAACCTTGATTCTTGCGCTATACTTAAGCAATAAAGGCACGAGGGGTTGTGGTATATGGCCAATATACCACGGATAAGGGATGTTCTCAAGCACGACGCAATGCGGAGTGCCTGGATACAGACCTTAGCCGTGGTACATTGGCAATTATACCACAAACCAAAGGTGCCTTATTGCTGTTATAAACTGGTTACCAACGTAATTAGAGCAGTAAAAATACATGTTTCGTCATACCTGTGGTATACGGTATACCACGGCTGTCAGCCAATCAGCATTCAGGCCTAGAACCATCCAGTTTATAAAAGGCATTTGGAACGTTGCGCTAAAACGAACATTTGAATCGATATAATCGCCGATCCCTACTTTCCGTTTTTCTTGCTGTTAACGACGATGACATAGTGCTGGAGTCGACTCCAAAATAATTTATTCCTCGACCCCCTGTCACGGCGATTCCCATTTCTGAGTGTCAACATTCGATTCTGCAAGGAATCGGGCTCCTAAGATTCATTATTTTTGAAACGGAGGAGACTGATTAGTTGCCATACTTCGGAGCAACACAAAACACTGGCATCCTTCATAGCGACCTAGCGAGAGACGAAAAGAGAGGGGACACAACACAGGCAGGTCGGCCAACATGCAGACAGTCAGAACCATGGCCTATCTAATCGGCAATCAAAAGCTGTATCTTGTAATACAATGCTGCATCTCGCAATTTCTTGACTTGGCTTGCAATGTCTCACAACTTCTGTAAAGCAGGTCCTATCATTAATGAATAAGCTAGGATATTGATATGAGCGAGATGCAACACTTGGCTCTCACACAGTATCTGAGCATGTGCAAGGGTTTGCTGTTAGCCAGGGCACCTAAAAACAGACGCAAAATGGAACCTCTGGCTTCAACGCTCTTCGTTGTTGCGGAAACTGACCCACTTGGCGGTTTACATAATAAAAACATTTCGATGAGGGATTTTAGGATGTTTTAAAGCTGCAATGTGTCACTTTTTGGGCAATCTGACCAAATTCACATAGAAATGTGAGTTATAGATCTGTCAGTCATTGAAGCCAAGTCTAAGTCTATATTCTGTGTGTGTTATTTCTATTCTATTTCTGTGCTTAAGTTTTGTTTTTGCATCTTTTACGTTTGGTTTTGTCCACCAGCTTCAAACAGCTGAAAATACAATATTTTGAGTTATGGAACATATATTTCACAGTGGTTTAGATGGTACAATCCCTCCCGGGTGATGTGGACAACAAGGACTTGAAGCTCTCAACCTGCTCCACTACAGCCCCATCGATGAGAATGGGGCCTACTCGGTCCTCCTTTTCCTGTAGTCCACAATCATCTCCTTTGTATTGCTCACGTTGAGGGAGAGGTTGTTGTCCTGGCACCACACGACCAGGTCTCTAACCTCCTCCCTATAGGCTTGTCGCATTGTTATCGGTGATCAGGCCTACCACTGTTGTGTTGTCGGTAAACTTAATGATGGTGTTGGAGTCGTGCTTGGCCACGCAGTCATGTGTGACCAGGAAGTACAGGAGGGGACTAAGCGCACACCCCTGAGGGGCCCCCCATGTTGAGGATCAGCGTGGCGAATGTGTTGTCTACCTGGTCAGAGTTGCCAAATGGAGGGCGAGGGAGAGCTTAGTTCCGCGTCTCTGAGTGTGGAGTAAAGGTGGCCTAGAGGTTTTTTTCCACTCTTGTTGCACATGTAACAGTTTCCCTGCATTAAAGTCCCCGGCCACTAGGAGCGCCACCTCTGGATCAGCATTTTCTTGTTTGCTTATGGCCTTATAGAGTTGGTTGAGTGCGGTCTTACTGCCAGCATCGGTTTGTAGTGGTAAATAGACGGCTACGAATAATATAGATGAGAACTTTCTTGGTAAATAGTGTAGTCTACAGCTCATCATGAGATACTCTACCTCAGGTGAGCAAAACCTTGAGACCTTAATATTTGATTTCGCACACCGGCAGTTGTTGACAAATAGATACAGACCACCACCCCTTGTCTTACCGGAGGCAGCTGTTCTATCTTGCTGATGAACGGAAAACCCAGCAAGCTGCATCCGTGTCGTCGTTCAGTCGGTGAAAAATAAGATGTTACAGTTTTTAATGACCTGTTGGTAGGATAGTCTTGAACGGAGCTCAAATGTATCAACTTTTAAACCATGTTTCCTCCAACTACAGTCTATGCTATACCATTTTGAAGCCGTCTTTACTTTTATACAAAGCAAATCACTTGAAGGGATTTTTTTATGTCAACTTCATATTCATTATCTTCAGCAGCACTCCAACATAAGCTTATGTAAAAACAGTGCGTTTCTATGTTTCGCGGTCAAAAAGATAGATGTGTTTTCAATTACTTTATTTGTATACATACCGTGTGATTACATAGAATGCTTCTAATCCTTTATACTGTAGCCTCCATGTTTTAGTGTTTTATGTTGTTGTGTCTTGTATGTACCACTTGCACAATACCCTAGATGCAGTTGCACCCCTAAAAACATTGTCATAAGAAACTAGCTCCCTGGTATACAGAAAATACCCGAGTACTGAAGCAAGCTTCCAGAAAATTGGAACAGAAAGGGCGCCACACCAAACTGGAAGTCTTCTGACTAGCTTGGAAAGACAGTACCGTGCAGTATCGAAGAGCCCTTACTGCTGCTACACCAAACTGGAAGTCTTCTGACTAGCTTGGAAAGACAGTACCGTGCAGTACCGAAGAGCCCTCACTGCTGCTCCACCAAACTGGAAGTCTTCTGACTAGCTTGAAAAGACAGTACCGTGCAGTATCGAAGAGCCCTTACTGCTGCTCCACCAAACTGGAAGTCTTCTGACTAGCTTGGAAAGACAGTACCGTGCAGTATCGAAGAGCCCTTACTGCTGCTACACCAAACTGGAAGTCTTCTGACTAGCTTGGAAAGACAGTACCGTGCAATATCGAAGAGCCCTTACTGCTGCTACACCAAACTGGAAGTCTTCTGACTAGCTTGGAAAGACAGTACCGTGCAGTATCGAAGAGCCCTCACTGCTGCTACACCAAACTGGAAGTCTTCTGACTAGCTTGGAAAGACAGTACCGTGCAGTATCGAAGAGACCTCACTGCTGCTCCACCAAACTGGAAGTCTTCGGACTAACTTGGAAAGACAGTACCGTGCAGTATCTGCTACACCAAACTGGAAGCCCTTGGAAAGACAGTACCTGCTGCTACACCAAACTGGAAGTCTTCTGACTAGCTTGGAAAGACAGTACCGTGCAGTATCGAAGAGCCCTCACTGCTGCTCGATCATCCTATTTTTCCAACTTAATTGAGTAGAATAAGAACAATCCAAAATGTCTTTTGATACCGTTGCAAAGCTAACTAAAAAGCAGCATTCCCCAAGAGAGGATGGCTTTCACTTCAGCAGTAATAAATTCATGAACATCTATGAGGAATAGATCATGATCGTTAGAAAGCAAATTACGGACTCCTCTTTAAATCCTTCAAAGCTCAGTTGTCCTGAGTCTGCACAACTCTGCCAGGACCTAGGATCAAGAGAGACGCTCAAGTGTTTTGGTACTATATCTCAACACAACGATGAAAATAATAATGGCCTCAACCGTCAAGCTGCATACTGGACCCTATTCCAACTAAACTACTGAAAGAGCTGCTTCCTGTGCTTGGCCCTCCTATGTTGAACATAATAAATAAATGGCTCTCTATCCACCGGATGTGTACCAAACTCACTAAAAGTGGCAGTAATAAAGCCTCTCTTGAAAAAGCCAAACCTTGACCCGGAAAATATTTTTAAAACTATGGGCCTATATCGAATCTTCCATTCCTCTCAAAGAAAATTGAAAAAGCTGTTGCGCAGTAACTCACTGCCTTCCTGAAGACAAACAATGTATACGAAATGCTTGAGTCTGGTTTTAGACCCCATTATAGCACTGAGACTGCACTTGTGAAGGTGGTAAATGACCTTTTAATGGCGTCAGACCGAGGCTCTGCATCTGTCCTCGTGCTCTTAGACCTTAGTGCTGCTTTCGATACCATCGATCACCACATTCTTTTGGAGAGATTGGAAACCCAAATTGGTCTACAAGGACAAGTTCTGGCCTGGTTAGATCTTATCTGTCGGAAAGATATATCAATTTGTCTCTGTGAATGGTTTGTCCTCTGAAAAATCAACTGTAAATTTCAGTGTTCCTCAAGGTTCTGTTTTAGGACCACTATTGTTTTCACTTTATATTTTACCTCTTGGGGATGTCATTCGAAAACATAATGTTAACTTTCCCTGCTATGCGGATGATACACAGCTGTACATTTCAATGAAACATGGTGAAGCCCCAAAATTTCCCTCGCTAGAAGCCTGTGTTTCAGACATAAGGAAGTGGATGGCTGCAAACTTTCTACTTTTAAACTCAGACAAAACAGAGATGCTTGTTCTAGGTTCCAAGAAACAAAGAGATCTTCTGTTGGATCTGACAATTAATCTCGATGGTTGTACAGTCATCTCAAATAAAACTGTGAAGGACCTCGGCGTTACTCTGGACCCTGATCTCTCTTTTGACGAACACATCAAGATTGTTTCAAGGACAGCTTTTTGCATTTACGTAAACATTGCAAAAATCAGAAACTTTCTGTCCAAAAATGATGCAGAAAAATTCATCCATGCTTTTGTTACTTCTAGGTTAGACTACTGCAATGCTCTATTTTCCGGCTACCCGGATAAAGCACTAAATAAACTTCAGTTAGTGCTAAATACGGCTGCTAGAATCCTGACTAGAACCAAACAATTTGATCATATTACTCCAGTGCTAGCCTCCCTACACTGGCTTCCTGTTAAGGCAAGGGCTGATTGCAAGGTTTTACTGCTAACCTACAAAGCATTAATGGGCTTGCTCCTACCTATCTTTCCGATTTGGTCCTGCCGTACATACCTACACGTACACTACGGTCACAAGACGCAGGCCTCCTAATTGTACCTAGAATTTCTAAGCAAACAGCTGGAGGCAGGGCTTTCTCCTATAGAGCTCCATTTTTATGGAATGGTCTGCCTACCCATGTGAGAGACGCAGACTCTGTCTCAACCTTTACGTCTTTACTGAAGACTCATCTCTTCAGTGGGTCATATGATTGAGTGTAGTCTGGCCCAGGAGTGTGAAGGTGAACGGAAAGGCTCTGGAGCAACGAACCGCCCTTGCTGTCTCTGCCTGGCCGGTTCCCCTCTCTCCACTGGGATTCTCTGCCTGAGTCACTGGCTGACTGGTGCTCTTCCATGCCGTCCCTAGGAGGGGTGCGTCACTTGAGTGGGTTGAGTCGCTGATGTGGTCTTCCTGTCTGGTTTGGCGCCCCCACTGGGTTGTGCAGTGACGGAGATCTTCGTGGGCTATACTCGGCCTCGTCTCATGATGGTAAGTTGGTGGTTGAAGATATCCCTCTAGTGGTGTGGGGGCTGTGCTTTGGCAAAGTGGGTGGGGTTATATCCTGCCTGTTTAGCCCTGTCTGTGGGTATCATCGGATGGGGCCACAGTGTCTCATGACCCCTCCTGTCTCAGCCGCCAGTATTTATGCTGCAGTGGTTTATGTGTGGGGGGGGGCTATGTTTCGGGGGGCTAGGGTCAGTCTGTTATATCTGGAGTATTTCTCCTGTCTTATCCGGTGTCCTGTGTGAATTTAAGTATGCTCTCTCTAATTCTCTCTTTCTCGGAGGACCTGAGCCCTAGGACCATGCCTCAGGACCACCTGGCATGATGACTCCTTGCTGTCCCCCAGTCCACCTGGCCGTGCTGCTGCTCCAGTTTCAACTGTTCTGCCTGTGGCTATGGAACCCTGACCTGTTCACCGGACGTGCTGCCTGTCCCAGACCTGCTGTTTTCAACTCTCTAGAGACAGCAGGAGCGGTAGAGATGCTCTAAATGATCGGCTATGAAAAGCCAGCTGACATTTACTCCTGAGGTGCTGACCTGTTGCTCCATCGACAACCACTGTGATTATTATTATTTGACCCTGCTGGTCATCTATGGACATATGAGCATCTTGGCCATGTTCTGTTATAATCTCCACCCGGCACAGCCAGAAGAGGACTGCCCCCCCCCCCCAAGAGCCTGGTTCCTCTCTAGGTTTCTTCATATCTGTCTGTCTCTCTCCAGTGGTTAGTGGTCCTAGGTTCTGGCCTTTCTAGGGAGTTTTTCCTAGCCACCGTGCTTCTACACCTGCATTGCTTGCTGTTTGGGGTTTTAGGCTGAGTTTCTGTACTGCACTTTGAGATATCAGCTGATGTACGAAGGGCTAGCCACCGTGCTTCTACACCTGCACTGCTTGCTGTTTGGGGTTTTAGGCTGGGTTTCTGTACAGCACTTTGTGCTTCTACACCTGCACTGCTTCCTGTTTGGGGTTTTAGGCTGGGTTTCTGTACAGCACTTTGTGCTTCTACACCTGCACTGCTTCCTGTTTGGGGTTTTAGGCTGGGTTTCTGTACAGCACTTTGTGCTTCTACACCTGCACGGGTTTCTGTTGGGGGTTTTAGGCTGGGTTTCTGTTTGGGGTTTTAGGCTGGGTTTCTGTACAGCACTTTGTGCTTCTACACCTGCACTGCTTCCTGTTTGGGGTTTTAGGCTGGGTTTCTGTACAGCACTTTGTGCTTCTACACCTGCACGGGTTTCTGTTGGGGGTTTTAGGCTGGGTTTCTGTTTGGGGTTTTAGGCTGGGTTTCTGTACAGCACTTTGTGCTTCTACACCTGCACTGCTTCCTGTTTGGGGTTTTAGGCTGGGTTTCTGTACAGCACTTTGTGCTTCTACACCTGCACGGGTTTCTGTTGGGGGTTTTAGGCTGGGTTTCTGTTGGGGTTTTAGGCTGGGTTTCTGTTGGGGTTTTAGGCTGGGTTTCTGTTGGGGGTTTTAGGCTGGGTTTCTGTTGGGGGTTTTAGGCTGGGTTTCTGTTGGGGGTTTTAGGCTGGGTTTCTGTTGGGGGTTTTAGGCTGGGTTTCTGTTGGGGTTTTAGGCTGGGTTTCTGTTGGGGTTTTAGGCTGGGTTTCTGTTGGGGGTTTTAGGCTGGGTTTCTGTTGGGGGTTTTAGGCTGGGTTTCTGTTGGGGGTTTTAGGCTGGGTTTCTGTTGGGGGTTTTAGGCTGGGTTTCTGTTGGGGGTTTTAGGCTGGGTTTCTGTTGGGGGTTTTAGGCTGGGTTTCTGTTGGGGGTTTTAGGCTGGGTTTCTGTTGGGGGTTTTAGGCTGGGTTTCTGTTGGGGTTTTAGGCTGGGTTTCTGTTGGGGTTTTAGGCTGGGTTTCTGTTGGGGTTTAGGCTGTTTCTGTTGGGGGTTTTAGGCTGGGTTTCTGTTGGGGGTTTTAGGCTGGGTTTCTGTTGGGGGTTTTAGGCTGGGTTTCTGTTGGGGGTTTTAGGCTGGGTTTCTGTTGGGGGTTTTAGGCTGGGTTTCTGTTGGGGGTTTTAGGCTGGGTTTCTGTTGGGGTTTTAGGCTGGGTTTCTGTTGGGGTTTTAGGCTGGGTTTCTGTTGGGGGTTTTCTGGGTTTGTTGGGGTTTTAGGCTGGGTTTCTGTTGGGGGTTTTAGGCTGGGTTTCTGTTGGGGTTTTAGGCTGGGTTTCTGTTGGGGGTTTTAGGCTGGGTTTCTGTTGGGGGTTTTAGGCTGGGTTTCTGTTTGGGGTTTTAGGCTGGGTTTCTGTTTGGGGTTTTAGGCTGGGTTTCTGTACAGCACTTTGAGACATCAGCTACATACATTTGATTTGATCACCACACATGAAATTCGCTCCCAGGAAGTAAAAGTTATTTGGAACGGCAGAGGGGTTTGGAACTCTTTGTTATTGGTCTAATAACCACATGATGAAGTCACCTGGGAAAGACTAAACTCCCGCCTGATTAGAAGGTCCTGTCTAGATAGTTGCTGGTTGAAAAAACTAAAGCAGGATTAACACTGATAAATAAAATCACATCGACAGAACTGGGCCTTTTAAAAACTTACAGAAAGCAAATAATTTATCCAAAACTAAATAGAAGTGTTGATACTAGTTGTGTTTTGATGCATTTGATGTAAGCAGCAAACCCATTAGCTACACATGTATACATTACAATGGTCAGCCTCCCCATCCATTAGCTATAGTAGTGAACTGACTAGGGTTCCACATCTCCAAGAACACATCTCTCCTGTCCAGACTCCTGTGTGCATCCCAAATGGCACCCTATTCAGTTCACTAGTTTTGACTAGATCCCTATATAGTGCACTACTTTAGACCTGCACTACTGTCCCCTATTAGGGTACAATAGGGCTCTTGTTTAAAGTAGTGCACTATATAGGGAATAGGGTTCTATAGGGCCTATGTCTAAAGTAGTGCACTATATAGGGATCTAGTCAAAAGTAGTGAACTGAATAGGGTTCAATAGGGCTCTGGTCAAAAGTAGTGCACTATATAGGGAGTAGGGCTCTGGTCTAAAGTAGTGCACTATATAGGGAATAGGGTGCCATAGGGATCTAGTCAAAAGTGTATAGTATATAGGGACTAGGGCTCTGGTATAAAGTAGTGCACTATATAGGGCTCTGGTCTAAAGTAGTGCAGTTGGGAGGGGATAGGGAGGCTGATCATTGTAATGTTGACCAGAGCCCTATTCCCTATATAGGGCACTACTTTAGACCAGAACCCTATTCCCTATATAGGGCACTACTTTAGACCAGAGCCTATACTTTAGACCAGCACCCTATAGAACCCTATTCCCTATATAGGGCACTACTTTAGACCAGAGCCTATACTTTAGACAAGCACCCTATAGAACCCTATTCCCTATGTAGGGCACTACTTTAGACCAGAGCCTATACTTTAGACAAGCACCCTATAGAACCCTATTCCCTATGTAGGGCACTACTTTAGACCAGAGCCTATACTTTAGACAAGCACCCTATAGAACCCTATTCCCTATGTAGGGCACTACTTTAGACCAGAGCCTATACTTTAGACCAGCACCCTATAGAACCCTATTCCCTATATATATATTTGGGACTTTTGACAGGTATTGCACTACATAGAAGAAAGGCATTTCATGGGCACCCCCCAACACTTTGACCTTTATTTAACTAGGCAGTTAAGAATATTTGTACCTTGTCAGCTCCGGGGTTTGAACTTGCAACCTTCCGGTTACTAGTCCAACGCTCTAGCCACTAGGCTACCCTGCCGCCCCAACTTCCCTATCCCAGGCTCTGAGTAAAGAATTTACAAATCAGCTATGTCTGAGTATGAGTAACAGCCTACATCTGTCTAGACTCAAAACTAGTAGTTAGTATTTCATTTCTATCTACATCTGTCTAGACTCAAAACTAGTGGTTAGTATTTCATTTTACAATGGTTCATGTAATGTGCACATGAGCAGCTAGAACACTTTGATAGTTTTTTATTTCCTTCCTGTCGGCAAATCTGATTTAGTGTGTGTCTGAACTAGAGAGGTTTGTGCCTGAGACAGAAACGGGGCTGACCTATAAAAAAAGGATGGCTCCACCTCGTAGAGTTGAATCGACTAACTCGCCATCAAATAGGGGTTACGGTGCTTTCTCACGGTAATGAAAATGACAAGAGGTAACGGGTGTCCTTATCCCCAAGAGCGGGTACTACTAGATACTAAGCCACTAGGTAAAGGAACCATCTAGTTACTGTAGATCACACCACATCAGAAACACAAGGAAGCCCTGAGAAACACCGGTTTAAACAACAACAAGTAGCATTAGTTACCAGTATCTTTGGTAGGATCTTACAAAATAGTTAGCTAACAACTGTTACTAGTTACGTTTTTAGTTGACCAACTTTACAGTGCCCACTTAACCTTAGTTAGGTAACTAGTCAGCTGACTTTAGTGTTTCTCTCGCCATGTGGTTCACGTTGACTAGTTAGTTATATGCGGAGGTTAGTAAAATCAGTATATCGGCATAGATAACTAGTTAGATAGACAGCAAGCTGCTACTATTTGACAACTTTGAGTTGCCCACCGTTCGCTTGCTTCCCTTGTGTTGAGCCACTTACCCAGCCGACTGAACTCAACGGTTTACGGTTGAGCGGCGACTGGTTTGGACGGACCGGAGGTTAACTACTACTGATTTCAGCACCCAAACAATAGGCCGTAATTACGCATAATAATATCCAGTGTGAAATTGCAGGCTATTCTTTGGGTGCTGAAATCGTTCGTTTTTGATTAAAAACTTCATTTGATGTGACTCAGAGCTCATCTCTGCCCACACTCCTGTTAGTTACGGATCAACTCGTCGTAGAGATGGGTTAAATCGGCTCCGGTACTAACCAGGCAATACTTACACATAGATGATGGACATGAAATGCATAAACCAGAGTACGAGAAAAAGAATGAATCCAAAGACGGAGAGCCCTTGCATGGCAAGATCCACAAGGTCCATGTTTGCGCCCTTGTTGTTGTAGCTACACCACGGGTGTAAATACCCACGCAGACTGGTGAGCGAATCACCGAGGTACAGACTCTGCTCCAAAACGTCGCATAAGGTACGAACTGGGCGGGGTACGGCACTTCCGCCCATGACAACAGTAGTCTTCTGACTCAAAAAAGACCTCGACCTCTTAGAACAGAGAACCACGTCTCTCTCGTCCACTACTACAGATCATATTGCGCTATATTGCAGACAACGGACAATCGAGCAAAGGGGGTACAATATCACATTACAATTACAACACGGACCTTAAGGGACATACATACACTTACAATTCTAACAGATTTTTTGTTAGTAGAGCATTTAACCGTCTTAAAATACAGTTCAATTTATTTTTGTAGGGTACGAAAATGTGGTTTTCGGTTTGTAAATTTACATTTGTGTATATGAAATTTGGCCAAAAGAATAATGAAATTAATTACATAAAAATGCTTCCGCTTATTTCTATTGTATGTAAAGAATCCAAACAGTACATCTCTCCACAATAGTGTAAAATCTTCATAAATGTGTTCAATTATAAACCTACTGATGTCTTGCCACAGTTTTCTTACATGAATACAATGCCACAAAAGATGCACAACTGTTTCTGGGTGGTCATTACAAAAGGAACAATTTGAGTTGATGTTTTCCTTAAACTTCTTCATATAGTGGTTGGCAGGATACTATTTATGAATAATTTTAAAGGAAACTTCCTTAATTTTGTTAACAAGTAGGTATGTGTGTGGCAACATCCAAACTTTTTTCCAACAGATATTATCAATACATCCATTCCAATAAGACATGACATAAGGTATAGATAGATACAACATCCTGCTGAAACAAGGATCGTATCGCTCTGTTGTTGAATGGACCAAAAGAGAAACAAATCTTTCCTACTGATGAGTCAACAGGGTCAATAGAAGGTAGGCTCTGGGGGTCAGGTCTTCCCTACTGATGAGTCAACAGGGTCAATAGAAGGTAGGCTCTGAGGGTCAGGTCTTAAATCTTTCCTACTGATGAGTCAACAGGGTCAATAGAAGGTAGGCTCTGAGGGTCAGGTCTTTCCTACTGATGAGTCAACAGGGTCAATAGAAGGTAGGCTCTGAGGGTCAGGTCTTAAATCTTTCCTACTGATGAGTCAACAGGGTCAATAGAAGGTAGGCTCTGAGGGTCAGGTCTTCCCTACTGATGAGTCAACAGGGTCAATAGAAGGTAGGTTCTGAGGGTCAGGTCTTGACACGTTCCTGAATAACAGAGCAACCCCTGAGGGAATGGTGTCTAAAACAATGGCAACATCTTTAGGTGTTACAGGGACCTTGTAAAGGGATAAGAATTCCTTATAACTGAGTAAAAGACCCTCTGCATTTACCAGTTGGCTCACCAATAGGATATTATTTCGGAACCAATAAAAATTATTTCTAAAAACAAAGAAGTATTTTTATACAATATATCCCGATTATTCCATATACAATATCTGTGTGGAGAAACATTGTGTTTATAAATTAAGGACCATGACAAGAAAACCTGCAGATTTCCATTGTCAGTGAGAGGGAGGCAATACTCAGCAGGTAAGAGATGTTGGCATTGCAGTCACATGACACCTCTGGATAAGAGCGTCTGCTAAATGACTTAAATGTGAATGTAATAATGACACGTATCCATGGGAACAAGAGTACCATCATTCATTCTTATAGAAAGGATTGTGTGTGATGTTATAGACAGGAGATGTGATTGTGTTGTTACCAAGTATAGCCATTCAGTACACAATAGGTCATAAATATATCATTTTCAAATGAATTCCCCAAAACAACAAATTGGAAACTTTTTTTGTGACACATGAAACGTTCATGAATGAATTAACGCACAAACTGGCCACACATGAACAAAGCAAGTTAAGACATAAAATTGAACAGTACAAAATATTTCAACATTACCAAATAACAGACAGGTGATAATCTATCAAAATGAATCCATAGAGCGTACATTTATTTATCTAGGCAAGTCAGTTAAGAACTAATTATTTTTTACAATGATGGCCTACCCCGGGCCAAACCCTAACGACACTGGGCCAATTGTGCGCCGCCCTATGGGACTCCCAATCACAGCCAGGTTGTGATACAGTCTGGAATCGAACCAGGGTCTGTAGTGACACCTCTAGCACTGAGATGCAGTGCCTTAGATCTCTGCGCCACTCAGGAGCCTTCATCCAAACAGCATGTTGGTTTGTTTACTACAATAAACTTGACCTTTCTGGTGCTCTTTAACAACCTCTGACGCAACAATACTGATTACTATAGTAACACTCAGACTTTGTCCTGTAAAAATAATCTCACCCTTCTCCATAAAATCATTCTAAATGTATTAAGGCTCATTCAACAGTGTCTTACTGTTTCACAGCATAATGTTTTCAATGGGGATTGACTCACCCTATTCCAATGAAATGCTGTTGTAATGGAACAGACAATTTATGGATTTACTATTGTTTTTAGCGAAGTACTAACCTAGCCTCTGGGGGAAGTAACTGGTTTATGATAGTAAAGGCGTCCATCTTGTGGTGGATTGAAGGTATTGCAGTAGTTGAAGCGTTTACAAGCCTCGTAAGAAGGGACAGTAAAAGAGTCTCCAGTTTTGAGTGAGGGTAGCCTGCATTAAAAAAAGAACAGAAGTGGAGAAAATCACTCAGTGTGAATGATCTATGACCTCCCCAAATAGAAAAGGTAACTCAGTGTGAATGACCTATGACCTCCCCAAATAGAAAAGGTAACTCAGTGTGAATGACCTATGACCTCCCCAAATAGAAAAGGTAACTCAGTGTGAATGATCTATGACCTCCCCAAATAGAAAAGGTAACTCAGTGTGAATGACCTATGACCTCCCCAAATAGAAAAGGTAACTCAGTGTGAATGACCTATGACCTCCCCAAATAGAAAAGGTAACTCAGTGTGAATGACCTATGACCTCCCCAAATAGAAAAGGTAACTCAGTGTGAATGACCTATGACCTCCCCAAATAGAAAAGGTAACTCAGTGTGAATGACCTATGACCTCCCCAAATAGAAAAGGTAACTCAGTGTGAATGACCTATGACCTCCCCAAATAGAAAAGGTAACTCAGTGTGAATGACCTATGACCTCCCCAAATAGAAAAGGTAACTCAGTGTGAATGACCTATGACCTCCCCAAATAGAAAAGGTAACTCAGTGTGAATGACCTATGACCTCCCCAAATAGAAAAGGTAACTCAGTGTGAATGACCTATGACCTCCCCAAATAGAAAAGGTAACTCAGTGTGAATGACCTATGACCTCCCCAAATAGAAAAGGTAACTCAGTGTGAATGACCTATGACCTCCCCAAACAGAAAAGGTAAGTCAGACCTTTCTATTGCGTCTATTCAACTAGTAAGAAAAACGGGTTTTTTTTAATTTTTTTTTTTATTTAATTTAACCTTTATTTAACTAGGCAAGTCAGTTAAGAACAAATTATTATTTACAATGGTAGGCCTTCAAAAGGCAAAAGGCCCCCTGCGGGGACAGAGGCCTGGTATTAAAAAAATAACTATAAAATATAGGACAAAACACACATCACGACAAGAGAGACTCAACACTACATAAAGAGAGACCTAAAGACAACATAACAAGGCAGCAACACATGACAACACAACATGGCAACATGGTAGAAACACAACATGGTAGCAACACAACATGGTAGCAACACAACATGGTAGAAACACAACATGGTAGTAACACAACATGGTAGAAACACAACATGGTAGAAACACAACATGGTAGTAACACAACATGGTAGAAACACAACATGGCAACATGGTAGTAACACAACATGGTAGTAACACAACATGGTAGTAACACAACATGGCAACATGGTAGTAACACAACATGGTAGTAACACAACATGGTAGTAACACAACATGGTAGTAACACAACATGGCAACATGGTAGTAACACAACATGGTAGTAACACAACATGGCAACATGGTAGTAACACAACATGGCAACATGGTAGTAACACAACATGGTAGTAACACAACATGGTAGTAACACAACATGGCAACATGGTAGTAACACAACATGGTAGTAACACAACATGGTAGAAACACAACATGGCAACATGGTAGTAACACAACATGGTAGTAACACAACATGGTAGTAACACAACATGGCAACATGGTAGTAACACAACATGGTAGTAACACAACACGGTAGAAACACAACATGGTAGTAGAACAACATGGTAGAAACACAACATGGCAACATGGTAGTAACACAACACGGTAGAAACACAACATGGTAGTAACACAACATGGTAGAAACACAACATGGTAGAAACACAACATGGTAGAAACACAACATGGTAGTAACACAACATGGTAGAAACATAACATGGTAGTAACACAACATGGTAGTAACACAACATGGTAGTAACACAACATGGTAGTAACACAACATGGTAGTAACACAACATGGCAACATGGTAGTAACACAACATGGCAACATGGTAGTAACACAACATGGTAGTAACACAACATGGCAACATGGTAGTAACACAACATGGCAACATGGTAGTAACACAACATGGTAGTAACACAACATGGTAGAAACACAACATGGCAACATGGTAGTAACACAACATGGTAGTAACACAACATGGTAGTAACACAACATGGCAACATGGTAGTAACACAACATGGTAGTAACACAACACGGTAGAAACACAACATGGTAGTAACACAACATGGTAGAAACACAACATGGCAACATGGTAGTAACACTACACGGTAGAAACACAACATGGTAGTAACACAACATGGTAGAAACACAACATGGTAGAAACACAACATGGTAGTAACACAACATGGTAGAAACACAACATGGTAGTAACACAACATGGCAACATGGTAGCAACATAACATGGTAGTAACACAACATGGTAGTAACACAACATGGCAACATGGTAGTAACACAACATGGCAACATGGTAGTAACACAACATGGTAGAAACACAACATGGCAACAACACAACATGGCAACATGGTAGTAACACAACATGGTAGTAACACAACATGGTAGTAACACAACATGGCAACATGGTAGTAACACAACATGGTAGTAACACAACATGGTAGTAACACAACATGGTAGAAACACAACATGGCAACATGGTAGTAACACAACATGGTAGAAACACAACATGGTAGTAACACAACATGGCAACATGGTAGTAACACAACATGGTAGAAACACAACATGGTAGTAACACACCATGGCAACACGGTAGAAACACAACATGGTAGAAACACAACATGGTAGTAACACAACAGGGTAGTAACACAACATGGTAGAAACATAACATGGTAGAAACACAACATGGTAGTAACACAACATGGTAGAAACACAACATGGTAGAAACACAACATGGCAACATGGTAGTAACACAACATGGCAACATGGTAGAAACACAACATGGTAGTAACACAACATGGTAGTAACACAACATGGTAGAAAGACAACATGGTAGCAACACAACATGGTAGTAACACAACATGGTAGTAACACAACATGGTAGTAACACAACATGGTAGAAACACAACATGGTAGTAACACAACATGGCAACATGGTAGTAACACAACATGGCAACATGGTAGTAACACAACATGGCAACATGGTAGTAACACAACATGGTAGTAACACAACATGGTAGTAACAGAACATGGCAACATGGTAGTAACACAACATGGCAACATGGTAGTAACACAACATGGTAGTAACACAACATGGTAGAAACACAACATGGCAACATGGTAGTAACACAACATGGTAGTAACACAACATGGTAGTAACACAACATGGCAACATGGTAGTAACACAACATGGTAGTAACACAACACGGTAGAAACACAACATGGTAGTAACACAACATGGTAGAAACACAACATGGCAACATGGTAGTAACACTACACGGTAGAAACACAACATGGTAGTAACACAACATGGTAGTAACACAACATGGTAGAAACACAACATGTTAGAAACACAACATGGTAGTAACACAACATGGTAGAAACACAACATGGCAACATGGTAGTAACACAACATGGTAGAAACACAACATGGTAGTAACACAACATGGTAGAAACACAACATGGCAACATGGTAGTAACACAACATGGTAGTAACACAACATGGTAGAAACACAACATGGTAGTAACACAACATGGTAGTAACACAACATGGCAACATGGTAGAAACACAACATGGTAGAAACACAACATGGTAGTAACACAACAGGGTAGTAACACAACATGGTAGAAACACAACATGGTAGAAACACAACATGGTAGAAACACAACATGGTAGAAACACAACATGGCAACATGGTAGTAACACAACATGGCAACATGGTAGAAACACAACATGGTAGTAACACAACATGGTAGTAACACAACATGGTAGTAACACAACATGGTAGTAACACAACATGGCAACATGGTTGTAACACAACATGGTAGTAACACAACATGGTAGTAACACAACATGGTAGAAACACAACATGGCAACATGGTAGTAACACAACATGGTAGAAACACAACATGGTAGAAACACAACATGGCAACATGGTAGTAACACAACATGGTAGTAACACAACATGGTAGTAACACAACATGGCAACATGGTAGAAACACAACATGGTAGTAACACAACATGGTAGTAACACAACATGGTAGTAACACAACATGGTAGAAACACAACATGGTAGTAACACAACATGGCAACATGGTAGAAACACAACATGGTAGAAACACAACATGGTAGTAACACAACAGGGTAGTAACACAACATGGTAGAAACACAACATGGTAGAAACACAACATGGTAGTAACACAACATGGTAGAAACACAACATGGCAACATGGTAGAAACACAACATGGTAGTAACACAACATGGTAGTAACACAACATGGTAGTAACACAACATGGTAGTAACACAACATGGCAACATGGTAGTAACACAACATGGTAGTAACACAACATGGTAGTAACACAACATGGTAGAAACACAACATGGCAACATGGTAGAAACACAACATGGTAGAAACACAACATGGTAGAAACACAACATGGCAACATGGTAGTAACACAACATGGTAGTAACACAACATGGTAGTAACACAACATGGCAACATGGTAGAAACACAACATGGTAGAAACACAACATGGTAGTAACACAACATGGTAGAAACACAACATGGTAGAAACACAACATGGTAGTAACACAACATGGTAGAAACACAACATGGCAACATGGTAGTAACACAACATGGTAGAAACACAACATGGTAGTAACACAACATGGTAGAAACACAACATGGCAACATGGTAGTAACACAACATGGTAGTAACACAACATGGTAGAAACACAACATGGTAGTAACACAACATGGCAACATGGTAGAAACACAACATGGTAGAAACACAACATGGTAGTAACACAACAGGGTAGTAACACAACATGGTAGAAACACAACATGGTAGAAACACAACATGGTAGTAACACAACATGGTAGAAACACAACATGGTAGAAACACAACATGGCAACATGGTAGTAACACAACATGGCAACATGGTAGAAACACAACATGGTAGTAACACAACATGGTAGTAACACAACATGGTAGTAACACAACATGGCAACATGGTTGTAACACAACATGGTAGTAACACAACATGGTAGTAACACAACATGGTAGAAACACAACATGGCAACATGGTAGTAACACAACATGGTAGAAACACAACATGGTAGAAACACAACATGGCAACATGGTAGTAACACAACATGGTAGTAACACAACATGGTAGTAACACAACATGGCAACATGGTAGAAACACAACATGGTAGAAACACAACATGGTAGTAACACAACATGGTAGAAACACAACATGGTAGAAACACAACATGGTAGTAACACAACATGGCAACATGGTAGAAACACAACATGGTAGAAACACAACATGGTAGTAACACAACAGGGTAGTAACACAACATGGTAGAAACACAACATGGTAGAAACACAACATGGTAGTAACACAACATGGTAGAAACACAACATGGCAACATGGTAGTAACACAACATGGCAACATGGTAGAAACACAACATGGTAGTAACACAACATGGTAGTAACACAACATGGTAGTAACACAACATGGTAGTAACACAACATGGCAACATGGTAGTAACACAACATGGTAGTAACACAACATGGTAGTAACACAACATGGTAGAAACACAACATGGCAACATGGTAGAAACACAACATGGTAGAAACACAACATGGCAACATGGTAGTAACACAACATGGTAGTAACACAACATGGTAGTAACACAACATGGCAACATGGTAGAAACACAACATGGTAGAAACACAACATGGTAGTAACACAACATGGTAGTAACACAACATGGTAGAAACACAACATGGTAGAAACACAACATGGCAAAATGGTAGAAACACAACATGGTAGTAACACAACATGGTAGTAACACAACATGGTAGAAAGACAACATGGCAACATGGTAGCAACACAACATGGTAGTAACACAACATGGTAGTAACACAACATGGTAGAAACACAACATGGTAGTAACACAACATGGCAACATGGTAGTAACACAACATGGTAGAAACACAACATGGCAACATGGTAGCAACACAATATGGCAACATGGTAGTAACACAACATGGTAGTAACACAACATGGTAGTAACACAACATGGTAGTAACACAACATGGCAACATGGTAGTAACACAACATGGTAGTAACACAACATGGTAGTAACACAACATGGTAGAAACACAACATGGCAACATGGTAGTAACACAACATGGTAGAAACACAACATGGTAGAAACACAACATGGCAACATGGTAGTAACACAACATGGTAGTAACACAACATGGTAGTAACACAACATGGTAGAAACACAACATGGTAGTAACACAACATGGCAACATGGTAGAAACACAACATGGTAGAAACACAACATGGTAGTAACACAACATGGTAGTAACACAACATGGTAGAAACACAACATGGTAGAAACACAACATGGTAGTAACACAACATTGTAGAAACACAACATGGTAGAAACACAACATGGCAACATGGTAGTAACGCAACATGGTAGTAACACAACATGGCAACATGGTAGAAACACAACATGGTAGAAACACAACATGGTAGTAACACAACATGGTAGAAACACAACATGGCAACATGGTAGCAACACAACATGGTAGTAACACAACATGGTAGTAACACAACATGGTAGAAACACCACATGGTAGTAACACAACATGGCAACATGGTAGTAACACAACATGGCAACATGGTAGTAACACAACATGGTAGAAACACAACATGGCAACATGGTAGCAACACAACATGGCAACATGGTAGTAACACAACATGGTAGTAACACAACATGGTAGTAACACAACATGGCAACATGGTAGTAACACAACATGGTAGTAACACAACATGGTAGTAACACAACATGGTAGAAACACAACATGGCAACATGGTAGTAACACAACATGGTAGAAACACAACATGGTAGTAACACAACATGGTAGAAACACAACATGGCAACATGGTAGTAACACAACATGGTAGTAACACAACATGGTAGAAACACAACATGGTAGTAACACAACATGGCAACATGGTAGAAACACAACATGGTAGTAACACAACATGGTAGAAACACAACATGGTAGAAACACAACATGGTAGTAACACAACATGGTAGAAACACAACATGGCAACATGGTAGTAACACAACATGGCAACATGGTAGTAACACAACATGGCAGAAACACAACATGGTAGTAACACAACATGGTAGTAACACAACATGGTAGAAACACAACATGGCAACATGGTAGCAACACAACATGGTAGTAACACAACATGGTAGTAACACAACATGGTAGAAACACAACATGGTAGTAACACAACATGGCAACATGGTAGTAACACAACATGGCAACATGGTAGTAACACAACATGGTAGAAACACAACAAGGCAACATGGTAGCAACACAACATGGCAACATGGTAGTAACACAACATGGTAGTAACACAACATGGTAGTAACACAACATGGCAACATGGTAGTAACACAACATGGTAGTAACACAACATGGTAGAAACACAACATGGCAACATGGTAGTAACACAACATGGTAGTAACACAACATGGTAGTAACACAACATGGTAGAAACACAACATGGTAGTAACACAACATGGCAACATGGTAGAAACACAACATGGTAGAAACACAACATGGTAGTAACACAACATGGTAGAAACACAACATGGTAGAAACACAACATGGTAGTAACACAACATGGTAGAAACACAACATGGTAGAAACACAACATGGCAACATGGTAGTAACACAACATGGCAACATGGTAGTAGCACAACATGGCAACATGGTAGAAACACAACATGGTAGTAACACAACATGGTAGTAACACAACATGGTAGAAACACAACATGGCAACATGGTAGCAACACAACATGGTAGTAACACAACATGGTAGTAACACAACATGGTAGTAACACAACATGGTAGAAACACAACATGGTAGTAACACAACATGGCAACATGGTAGTAACACAACATGGCAACATGGTAGTAACACAACATGGTAGAAACACAACATGGCAACATGGTAGCAACACAACATGGCAACATGGTAGTAACACAACATGGTAGTAACACAACATGGTAGTAACACAATATGGTAGTAACACAACATGGCAACATGGTAGTAACACAACATGGTAGAAACACAACATGGCAACATGGTAGTAACACAACATGGTAGAAACACAACATGGTAGTAACACAACATGGTAGAAACACAACATGGCAACATGGTAGTAACACAACATGGTAGTAACACAACATGGTAGAAACACAACATGGTAGTAACACAACATGGCAACATGGTAGAAACACAACATGGTAGAAACACAACATGGTAGTAACACAACATGGTAGTAACACAACATGGTAGAAACACAACATGGTAGAAACACAACATGGTAGAAACACAACATGGCAACATGGTAGTAACACAACATGACAACATGGTAGTAACACAACATGGCAACATGGTAGAAACACAACATGGTAGTAACACAACATGGTAGTAACACAACATGGTAGAAACACAACATGGCAACATGGTAGCAACACAACATGGTCGCAGCGCAAAAACATGGTACAAACATTATTGGGAAACGTCAACAGCACAAAGGTCAAGAAGGTAGAGACAACAATACATCACACAAAGCAACCACAACTGTCAGTAAGAGTGTCCATGATTGAGTCTTTGATATAAGAGATTGTGATAAAACTGTCCAGTTTGAGTGTTTGTTGCAGCTCGTTCCAGTCGCTAGCTGCAGCGAACTGAAAAGAGGAGCGACCCAGGGATGTTTGTGCTTTGGGGATCTTTAACAGAATGTGACTGGCAGAACGGGTGTTGTATGTGGAGGATGAGGGCTGCAGTAGATATCTCAGATAGGGGGGAGTGAGGCCTAAGAAGGTTTTATAAATAAGCATCAACCAGTGGGTCTTACGACGGGTATACAGAGATGATCGGTTTACAGAGGAGTATAGAGTGCAGTGATGTGTCCTATAAGGAGCATTGGTGGCAAATCTGATGGCCGAATGGTAAAGAACATCTAGCCGCTCGAGAGCATCCTTACCTGCCGATCTATAAATGATATCTCCGAAATCCAGCATGGTCATCTGAATCAGGGTTAGTTCGGCAGCTGGGGTGAAAGAGGAGCGATTACCATAGAGGAAACCAAGTCTAGATTTAACTTTAGCCTGCAGCTTTGATATGTGCTGAAAGAAGGACAGCGTACTGTCTAGCCATACTCCCAAGTACTTGTGTGAGGTAACTACCTAAAGCTCTAAACCCTCAGAGGTAGTCATCACACCTGTGGGAAGAGGGGCATTCTTCTTACCAAACCACATGACCTTTGTTTTGAAGGTGTTCAGAACAAGGTTAAGGGTAGAGAAAGCTTGTTGGACACTAAGAAAGCTTTGTTGTAGAGCATTTAACACAACATCCAGGGAGGGACCAGCTGACTGTATCATCTACATATAAATGGATGAGAGAGCTTTCTACTGCCTGAGCTATGTTGTTGATGTAATTTTCCTAGAATCGAGCCTTGGGGTACTCCCTTGGTGACATGCAGTGGCTGAGACAGGAAATTCTGACTTTATACACTGCACTCTTTGAGAGAGGTAGTTAGCAAACAAGGCCAAAGACCCCTCAGAGATACCAATACTGCTTAGTCGGCCCACAAGAATGGAATGGTCTACAGTATCAACAGCTTTGGCCAAGTCAATAAAAATAGCAGCACAACACTGCTTAGAATCAAGGGCAATGGTGACGTCATTGAGGACCTTTAAGGTTGCAGTGACACATCCACAACCTGAGTGGAAACCAGATTGCATACCAGAGAGAATACTATAGACATTGAGTGATGGTAGCCAATATGTACTGTTTAAGCAGGCACAGTAAAAAAAAGAAGCAAAAAAATATGTATTTAACCAGGTAGGCCAGTTGAGAACAAGTTCTCATTTACAACTACGACCTGGCCAAGATAAAGCAAAGCAGTGTGACACAGAGTTACACATGGAATAAACAAGCGTACAGTCAATAACACAATAGAAAACAAAATCTGTATACAGTGTCTGCAAATGGAGTAAGGAAGTAAGGCAATAAATAGGCCATAGTAGCAAGTAATTACAATTTAGCAGATTAACACTGGAGTGATAGATGAGCAGATGATGTGCAAGTAGAAATACTGGGTTGCAAAAGAGCAGAAAAGTAAATAAAAACAATATGGGGATGAGGTAGGTAGATTAGGTGGGCTATTTACAGATGGACTGTGTACAGCTGCAACGATCGGTTAGCTGCTCAGATAGCTGATGTTCAAATCAAATCCAATTTTATTTGTCACATACACATGGTTAGCAGATGTTAATACGAGTGTAGCGAAATGCTTGTGTCTGAAGTTAGTGAGGGAGATAAAAGTCTCCAACTTCAGCGATTTTTGCAATTCATTCCAGTCACAGGCAGCAGAGAACTGGAAGGAAAGGCAGCCAAATGAGGTGTTGGCTTTGGGGATGATCAGTGAGATACACCTGCTGGAACGTGTGCTACGGGTGGGTGTTGTTATCGTGACCAGTGAACTGAGATAAGGCGGAGCTTTACCTAGCAAAAACGTATAGATGACCTTAAAGAGGACTTAAAATGACATTACCCTATCTTCATCTGGTGATGACAAGCCACTGCCACTGGGAAACCAGGGGAAATCGGGAAATTCACACAATAATGTCTATATGTCATTCATTTAAAAGTCTATGTAACGATCCCAGATTGGTCTTTTCAAAAGATCCAATGCAGATGTTGTTTTTTTATCTCAAACCAAATCACTTCTGGGTAACAATTAAGTACCTTACTGAGATTATTTTCAATTCAAATGGTATTTAATTTATTATTATTATTTTTAAATAGCTTCTTAGCAAAGAGCAATTTCTCAAGCAAGAAGTGGATTCAGTGGGGAGGGGAAAACTGAAAACGAGTTGTTATTGGCAGAGAGGTTTGTAACTGTTTCTTATTGGTCTATCTAGGGAGGCCCTCTGAGCGAGACATTAGCTCCTGTAGCAGGAGCAATTAGCTCATTGCCAGTCAGCTCATTGCCAGTCAGCTCATTGCCAGTCAGCTCATTGCCAGTCAGCTCATTGTCAGTCAGCTCATTGCCAGTCAGCTCATTGCCAGTCAGCTCATTGCCAGTCAGCTCATTGCCAGTCAGCTCATTGCCAGTCAGCTCATTGCTTTGTTTTTCAGGTGCATGCTGGGTAATGAGTGTTCTCTGAGCTGTCCATGGCCACAAGAAGTAGACCCTTTCATTTTAGCTATAATCTTTTCTATCAATATTTGTTTTCTTTCCTGGATCAGCTGACGATGGTCGACAATATCACTAGACAACTAGCCTACAGCTAGACACCAATATCACTAGACACCAATATCACTAGACAACTAGCCTACAGCTAGACACCAATATCACTAGACAACTAGCCTACAGCTAGACATCAATATCACTAGACAACTAGCCTACAGCTAGACACCAATATCACTAGACACCAATATCACTAGACAACTAGCCTACAGCTAGACACCAATATCACTAGACAACTAGCCTACAGCTAGACACCAATATCACTAGACAACTAGCCTACAGCTAGACACCAATATCACTAGACAACTAGCCTACAGCTAGACACCAATATCACTAGACAACTAGCCTACAGCTAGACACCAATATCACTAGACACCTGGCCTACAGCTAGATAACAATATCACTAGACACCAATATCACTAGACAACTAGCCTACAGCTAAACACCAATATCACTAGACAACTAGCCTACAGCTAGACACCAATATCACTAGACAACTAGCCTACAGCTACACACCAATATCACTAGACAACTAGCCTACAGCTAGACACCAATATCACTAGACAACTAGCCTACAGCTAGACACCAACATCACTAGACAACTAGCCTACAGCTAGACACCAATATCACTAGACAACTAGCCTACAGCTAGACACCAACATCACTAGACACCAATATCGCTAGACAACTAGCCAACAGCTAGACACCAATATCACTAGACAACTAGCCTACAGCTAGACACCAATATCACTAGACAACTAGCCTACAGCTAGACACCAATATCACTAGACAACAATATCACTAGACAACTAGCCTACAGCTAAACACCAATATCACTAGACAACTAGCCTACAGCTAGACACCAACATCACTAGACAGCAATATCACTAGACAACTAGCCTACAGCTAGACACCAATATCACTAGACAACAATATCACTAGACAACTAGCCTACAGCTAAACACCAATAGCAATAGACAACAATATCACTAGACAACTAGCCTACAGCTAGACACCAATATCACTAGACAACAATATCACTAGACAACTAGCCTACAGCTAGACACCAATATCACTAGACACCAATATCACTAGACAACTAGCCTACAGCTAGATACCAATATCACTAGACAACTAGCCTACAGCTAGACACCAATATCACTAGACAACTAGCCTACAGCTAGATACCAATATCACTAGACAGCAATATCACTAGACAACTAGCCTACACCTAGACACCAATATCACTAGACAACTAGTCTACAGCTAGACACCAATATCACTAGACAACTAGTCTACAGCTAGACACCAATATCACTAGACAACTAGACACCAATATCACTAGACACCAATATCACTAGACAACTAGCCTACACCTAGACACCAATATCACTAGACAACTAGCCTACAGCTAGATACCAATATCACTAGACAACTAGCCTACAGCTAGACACCAATATCACTAGACAACTAGCCTACAGCTAGATACCAATATCACTAGACAGCAATATCACTAGACAACTAGCCTACACCTAGACACCAATATCACTAGACAACTAGTCTACAGCTAGACACCAATATCACTAGACAACTAGTCTACAGCTAGACACCAATATCACTAGACAACTAGACACCAATATCACTAGACAACAATATCACTAGACAACTAGCCTACAGCTATATACCAATATCACTAGACAACTAGACACCAATATCAATAGACAACAATATCACTAGACAGCTAGACACCAATATCACTAGACAACAATATCACTAGACAACTAGCCTACAGCTAGATACCAATATCACTAGACAACTAGACACCAATATCAATAGACAACAATATCACTAGACAACTAGACACCAATATCACTAGACAACAATATCACTAGACAACTAGCCTACAGCTAGATACCAATATCACGAGACAACTAGCCTACAGCTAGACACCAATATCACTAGACAACTAGCCTACAGCTAGACACCAACATCACTAGACAACTAGCCTACAGCTATCTAGACACCAATATCACTAGACAACTAGCCTACAGCTAGCTAGACACCAATATCACTAGACACCAATATCACTAGACAATGAGCCAACAGCTAGATACCAATATCACTAGACAACTAGCCAACAGCTAGATACCAATATCACTAGACAACTAGCCAACAGCTAGACACCAATATCACTAGACAACTAGCCTACAGCTAGACACCAATATCACTAGACAACTAGACACCAATATCACTAGGACAACTAGCCTACAGCTAGCTAGACACCAATATCATTCGACAACTAGCCTACAGCTAGCTAGACACCAATATCACTAGACAACTAGCCTACAGCTAGCTAGACACCAATATCACTAGACAACTAGCCTACAGCTAGCTAGACACCAATATCACTAGACAACTAGCCTACAGCTAGCTAGACACCAATATCACTAGACAACTAGCCTACAGCTAGCTAGACACCAATATCACTAGACAACTAGCCTACAGCTAGCTAGACACCAATATCACTAGACAACTAGCCTACAGCTAGCTAGACACCAATATCACTAGACAACTAGCCTACAGCTAGCTAGACACCAATATCACTAGACAACTAGCCTACAGCTAGCTAGACACCAATATCACTAGACAACTAGCCTACAGCTAGCTGCTCTAGAGCAGGTTTTCATCAAGGATCTCTCTGTACTTTGCTCCGTTCATCTTTCCCTTGATCCTGACTAGTCTCCCAGTCCCTGCTGCTGAAAAACATCCCCACAGCATGAGGCTGCCACCACCATGCTTCACCGTAGGGATGGTGCCAGGTTTCCTCCAGATGTGATGCTTGGCATTCAGGCCAAAGAGTTCAATCTTGGTTTCATCAGACCAGAGAATCTTGTTTCTCGTGGTCTGAGAGTCCATTAGGTTCCTTTTAGCAAACTCCAAGCGGGCTGTCATGTGCCTTTTACTAAAGAGTGGCTTCCGTCTGGCCACTCAACCATAAATTGGAGTGCTGCCTGATTGGTGGAGTGCTGCTGAGATGATTGTCCTTCTGGAAGGTTCTCCCATCTCCACAGAGGAACTCTGGAACTCTGTCAGAGTGACTTAGTTTTTGCTATGACATGCCCTGCCAACTGTGGGGCCTTATATACAGTTGTGTGCCTTTCCAAATCACGTCCAAGCAATTTCATTTACCACAGGTGCACATCAATCAAGTTGTAGAAACATCTCAAGGATGATCAATGGAAAAAGGATGCACCCTGAACTCAATTTCAAGTCTCATAGCAAAGGGTCCAAATACTTAGGTATTTGTTTTTTTTTTATAAATGTGCAAACATTTCTACAAAGCTGTTTTCGCTGTCATTATGGGATATTGTGTGTAGATTGATGATTTTTTTTTCCATCTCCATTTTAAAATACGCTTCTAATGTTAAAAAAAATGTAGAAAAAGTCAAAGGTCTGAATACTTTCAGAATGCACTGTAATTATTACCGTAAATCACTGCATGATAGAAACAGCAAAGGCACGGTTGACAAATGACCAGAACGTCGAGACACAATTTAGCTAAATGTTGCTATTTTTGACAGCAGCCCTTTAATATCGTAAAATAGCAATAGCATAGCATTAATAATAAGTGACAGACAACCGTGCACTTTTTTAAACATTTTATTTAGCTCAGGCTACTAAATTAATAAAAACGTCCTTTTCTATGTAGGAAGCATCCAGGCCAATGTTGGTCACAGTATCACATCACAGTGGACAACACAAGCGCTGCCTGAAACTGTTCGATGTAGCGTGACATCATCATCACCCACACGTTTACAATCATCGTATATGCAATTTATATACCCTAAATCTAACTATGCAAAAACTTTCAGCCCGTCTTTCCTTTAGCAACGGATCGTTGCGGACAGCTCCACCACGGACGACGAAGGACTTCCGCTGGAACGCAACAGGTTTGAAGCATCTGGTTGTATCACGTGTCCAGCAGTCAAGCAATACATTCCGTTTCTGAAATGTTTATTTTTATTTTTTTGTAATGGCATGTACCCTGACATTTAAAATATACTATACTATTATTTTAATATGTTTAGAAATAAAAATGTTTCCCTCCCCCAAATATTTCTCACCCAAACATTAGTTCCAACTAAGTGAGAAATAGTGGAACTACACTAAATTCTTGTTGATGTTGCTAATTACTATAACATATACTACAGAGGCGATTTAGCATTGAATTGTAAATGATGTGTAGCAACCACAGTCTGAGGGGCAGATTTGATTTCATCATGTTATGGTAACATGATAAACAATAAACATAGGTGGTGTATTTGGGACAAAGCCTAATTCCCTATATAGTACACTACTTTTGACCAAAGTCTTATGTGCCCTGGTATCGCAGGTCTATATGAAATAGGGTCCATGTGGGACACAGACAGAGACGGACAGTGATTTTAAACACACGTAAAGCCAATGCAGTACCAACAAGAATCTGGTTTCATTTATTTATTTTTATCATTGTTTGTGTTTTCAATCCAACAAATCTCCACACGTACCCAACTACTCCGTAATATACCATGTTATTACAGGAGAGGTCAAATGAAGCTTGATTGGTTGGCTGTTAACATGCAACAAAGTCAATATTTAAAGTAAAGGATGGGGGTAGAACTAATACCACAGACCCAGGACTCATTTTTACTGGGTTCTGAATACTTTTGTACAATTTTGTGAACCAGTACTTTCAGTTCAAATCAAATCAAATTGATTTATAAAGATTTTCGTACATCAGCTGATATCTCAAAGTGCTGGACAGAAACCCAGCCTAAAACCCCCTAAACAGCAAGCAATGCAGATGTAGAAGCACGGTGGCTAGGAAAAACTCCCTAGAAAGGCCAAAACCTAGGAAGAAACCTAGAGAGGAACCAGGCTATGAAGGGTGGCCAGTCCTCTTCTGGCTGTACCGGGTGGAGATTATAAACCTAGAGAGGAACCAGGCTATGAGGGGTGGCCAGTCCTCTTCTGGCTGTGCCGGGTTGTGATTCAAAATAGCCTTCCCAGGACAATTCACAGGAAGGCCAATTCCATTCTAATCCATAACAGACAAGTTTCCCATACACAGATTAAGACAATTCCTGGATTAATAGAGTAGAGATTCCAGAAATAGGGTTTAATCTGTGTCTGACAGGATAACAGTTAGAAGCAGAGACAAACGATGAGCATCTGTAATAACAGACTACACAACCCTGCCTAGCCCTTGGTGTGTCTGTCCCTAGTGGCACACTATATAGTGCACTAGATTTGACCAGAAGTGGCACACTATATAATGCACTAGATTTGACCAGAAGTGGCACACTATATAGTGCACTAGTTTTGACCAGAAGTGGCACACTATATAGTGCACTAGATTTGACCAGAAGTGGCACACTATATAGTGCACTAGATTTGACCAGAAGTGGCACACTATATAGTGCACTAGATTTGACCAGAAGTGGCACACTATATAGTGCACTAGATTTGACCAGAAGTGGCACACTATATAGTGCACTAGATTTGACCAGAAGTGGCACACTATATAGTGCACTAGATTTGACCAGAAGTGGCATACTATATAGTGCACTAGATTTGACCAGAAGTGGCATACTATATAGTGCACTAGATTTGACCAGAAGTGGTGCACTATATAGTGCACTAGTATTGACCAGAAGTGGTGCACTATACAGGGTTCCATTTAGGATACAGTTTCGTAATTTTTTATTTTATTTTGTATTTTACCTTTATTTAACTAGGCAAGTCAGTTAAGAACAAATTCTTATTTTCAATGACGGCCTAGGAACAGTGGGTTTAACTGCCTGTTCAGGGGCAGAACGACAGATTTGTACCTTGTCAGCGAGGGGGTTTGAACTTGCAACCTTCCGGTTACTAGTCCAACGCTCTAACCACTAGGCTACCCTGCCGCCCCAGGGGGGTGGAACAGTAATAAGAACAGTTCCTCCACGCAGGTTTTAAATACTTCTGACTCTTTCATACCATGAGCTTTTCCCTGTAGAGCAGAAAGATGAAAGGTCATATTATGAAAGACGTCACAAACACCTGCAGAGGTTGGGGCTAGAAGGTTCTATCTACATATACTACCTAGTACTCTAAATACAATCTTTTCTACATATACTACATAGTACTCTAAATACAATGTTCTCTACATATACTACATAGTACTCTAAATACAATGTTCTCTATATATACTACTCTAAATACAATGTTCTCTATATATACTACTCTAAATACAATGTTCTCTACATATACTACATAGTACTCTAAATACAATGTTCTCTATATATACACTACTCTAAAAACAATGTTCTCTACATATACTACATAGTACTCTAAATACAATGTTCTCTACATATACTATATAGTACTCTAAATACAATGTTCTCTATATATACTACTCTAAATACAATGTTCTCTACATATACTACATATATAGTACTCTAAATACAATGTTCTCTACATATACTACATAGTATTCTAAATACAATGTTCTCTACATATACTACATAGTACTCTAAATACTATATTTTCCACATATACTACACAGTACTCTAAATACTATATTTTCCACATATACTACACAGTACTCTAAATACTATGTTCTCTACATATACAGTACTCTAAATACAATGTTCTCTACATATACTATATTGTACTCTAAATACAATGTTCTCTACATATATAGTACTCTAAATACAATGTTCTCTACATATACTACATAGTATTCTAAATACAATGTTCTCTACATACACTACATAGTACTCTAAATACTATATTTTCCACATACACTACATAGTACTCTAAATACAATGTTCTCTACATACACTACATAGTACTCTAAATACAATGTTCTCTACATACACTACGTATATAATACTCTAACTACACTACGTATATAGTACTCAATTCATGAGTACCACAATTCATGTTAAGTTCCAAAGAATACAAGATTTAAAAAGAATAGCCGACACCGTTCAAACCAATGAGGGTTCAGAACTTGAAAGCCAATTATCTCCGAATTATCTTTTTGCAGATAGACCCTTCTAGTCCTCAGCTCTCGATATGCTGTATACGGCTTCAATACATCTTATTAGTTATACAGTAGTACCTTTCATCGGCTTGAAAACATCCCCAATACAATATCTATGAAAATAATTCTCCATACAAACAGGCATTATTGTCAATGGTCTGTACACACACACATCAGTAGATGTATTCACAAACACTCAGGTGTGCAAACACAGTGCATTTGTATAACACTGTGTCTGTATATATTTCATCACAGTGTATCTGTTGTCCACTTTACAGTACACATTACAGCCGTATTCTAAAATGTTTTGAATTACTTTTATTTCCTCAATCTACACAGTGTTTAGACATTTTTGCAAATGTAGTAAAAATACAAACCAGAAGTACCTTATTTACATAAGTATTCAGACCCTTTGCTATGAGACTCAAAAGTGAGCTCAGGTGCATCCTGTTTCCATTGATCATCCTTGAGATGTTTCTACAACTTGATTGGAGTCCACCTGTGGTAAATCAAATTAATTGGACATGATTTGGAAAGGCGCACACCTGTCTATATAAAGGTCCCACAGTTGACAGTGCATGTCAGAGCAGAAACCAAGCCATGAGGTCAAATGAATTGTCCACAGAGCTCCGAGACAGGATTGTGTTGAGGCACAGATCTGGGGAAGGGTAGCAACACATTTCTGCAGCATTGAAGGTCCCCAAGAACACAGTGGCCTCCATCATTCTTAAAATGGAAAAAAGTCTGGAACCACCAAGACTCTTCCTAGAGCTGTCCGCCTGGCCAAACTGAGCAATCGGGGGAGAAGGGCCTTGGTCAGGGAGGTGACCAGGAACCCAATGGTCACTCTGACAGAGCTCCAGAGTTCCTCTGTGGAGATGGGAGAACCTTCCAGAAGGACAACCATCTCTGCAGCACCCCACTAATCAGGCCGTTATGGTAGAGTGGTCAGATGGAAGTCACTCCTCAGTAAAAAGGCACATGACAGCCTGCTTGGAGTTTGCCAAAAGGCACCTAAAGGACTCTGACCATGAGAAACAAGATTCTCTGGTCTGATGAAACCAAGATTGA